>NC_056740.1:189492094-189517094 GCF_019279795.1 Protopterus annectens
CCATGAACACCATTGTACCACCCTTTCCAAAGCCAGATGGCTGCCATTCACCTACAGAGAGTTGAGCTAATCCTAGAATCTTTGTTTCAAACTAGTTTAACCAGGTGACTCACTTCCTCTTGCTGTTTAACTCTGTAATAAAACCACCCTACAACCTCTGCAACTTCGCTTAATTGACTCACTCATTCCAGACCCCCCCCCCCATAAAACCTCACAGTAACAGTTACTCCTCTTTATCCATTCTTGCAGCCCAAAACTCTGGCAATTACCACCCCCCCAGCAGTGCCACCTAAAAGAAATCTGCTTCACCCACCTTTCACAGCATAACTCACGAAGCCTCTATCTAAAAATCTGACCAGTGCAGTGCTTTTACACTGGACACCTCAGCTACATCCTTTCTACTTGTTCTCATCTGTTACTAAAATTAATCCATATTTGTTTTTCTCCTTTCTACTTCTGTTCTCATCTGTTACTAAAATTAATCCATATTTGTTTTCTCCTTTGTTTTAATGTTTGCACACTGTTTCAATTGTCTGCTAAACTCTGTACCATTTGTGATTGCTCTCTTTGTTAATTGGTTCTCTCATTTTTTTTGTGAACTTCTTCACCTGAACGTTTCACATAAGTCTATTGTGATCAGTGTACCTTCAGTAAATGAACTAAGCAAAATTTAAAGGAACTAATGTACTCTTTTATACATAAAGGGGATATCAAGATTGAAAACTTTAGGCCCATAAGGCTAAAAAAAGTGTTCTAGGGAAGTGCTGTGAGTGAGTGAGTCTGGATAAGTTAATTGAAAAATGCATTTGGTAGCCATAAAATCCATCAACATGGGTTTTCCTAAGAATATTTACTATTTATATGTGGTAACTGCACTTGATAATAGGCCAAAATCATAATCAGTCACACTCATCAGGCTATATTTGATGATTTGGAAAATGGAACTTTAGTAGTTATGTGATTAGTTGGATAGCATACTGGTTAAACAATCAAAGGGCCAGGGTGTGTGTACAAAGAGTAAAATCAAAATAATTTGAAGCGAGAAGGAGTCCCACAAGATGTCTTGTGTCCCTTGCTGTTCCATATGTTAATGGCTAGTTTTCCTGAGTGATTAAACTGTTGCATTGGGAAGTTTGCAGATGACACTAAGATTGCTGGTATAGCAACGTCTGTAAAGGTTCAGTAGGAGTTGGAGGCATTTGGATTGTACAAGTGTGCACATTCAAAAGGAGTTCTATAATGAAGCCAAAAGTAAAATCTTATATTTGGGTAAAGGAAGCATGCCCTTGTAGTATAAATGGGGCATTAGTTGGAGAGGCTGAAGAGTATGATGACTTGGGTATCATAACACATACTAAATAATTTTTAGTCTTGCAGGGCATTTAAGAAAGTACGAGAAATTGTTATTCAGTAATTAAACAATTAAAGTAGAGAAGAGATGGTTATGGGTCCAAATTATGAATTCAGTATTAGACCAACATTAAAGTATGGGACTTGGTGTTGTCTGTATTCTGGTCTTGAAATTTAGTAAATTTGGAAAAGGTGCAGCAGTTTTTACATGGAAAATTAAAGGCTTAAAGTAGGTTCTATTAAGACTGAATTTTATCTCACTTTACCGTAGGAAAGTAAGAAGAAATCTGATGTGGTGCTGTAAATGTAGGGATAGTCAAGAAACAAGTACTTTGGGAATTGTTTATGGCAAAAGTAATAAGTATAGTCAGATTAAGGTTAAACTGGGAGAATTGTGAACTGCATTAAGTAGAAACCATTTACATTTTGGAGCCGGGAGAAAATGGAATTCACTACCTATTGAGATTAGGCATGAAAAGAGATTTTTAAGAGTTATAAAAAGAATGTAGACTTTTATGGTTTGGTCATGAGTATATTGGACTAGGTCTTTATGGAGAACAGCCTATTTATTTATTTATTTATTTGACATTTGTATACCAGGAAAATCCAGCAGGGCACAGGCGGCATTCTTCAGGAGAGGCCAGGGAGTAAAGCTCCAAGGTAACAATTTAGAGCAATCGGTATTTACAGTAACACATTTTATAATGCAGTTTCAGTGAATACATAGCATAGTAGTCAGTTTAATAGAATTTGTATTGATGCTCATAACCATTGTATTGAGAATTTACAGATCAAAGAGTGGTGTATAAGATAGGTAGGGGGAAATTAAGAAATGCATGCAACAAGAACATACGAGTAAATCAACACAGCAAAATGGTTCAAAAGTACTAACAACTGATAATTTATTAAATAAGTTAGCGCTTTCACTGCTTCTTCAGACATTATAGAACAACCATGCCAAACCATTTAAATACGCAAATATAAAAATCACAACCAAACAGCTTTCAAGATCATTAATTAAAACAGTAAATCACCTTAAAGGTACAACTATATAAAATAAGTCTATAAAAGCAATAAGTACATATGCTCACTCACTGAATCTAAATCATTGCTTATATATTGGTCTCATTTTAAGAAAGTGGCCAAATGGGTTATTAGGTTAAAAGCAGATAACAGGGATAACGTTCTGATGAAACACTTTCTTAAAATGAGACCAATATATAAGCAATGATTTAGTCAGTGAGTGAGCATATGTACTTATCGTTGCTTTTATGGACTTATTTTTATAGAGTTGTACCTTTTTTAAGGTGGTTTATTGTTTTTAATTCATTTTAATTAATGATCTTGAAAGCTGTTGATTGTGATTTGTGTTTTATGTATTTAAATTGTTTAGCATGGTTGTTCTATAATGTCAGAAGCAGTATAACTACTGTGAAAGTGCGAACGTATTTGCTAACATCAGTTTTTAGTACTTTTGAACAGTCTTGTTGTGTTGATTCACTCGTATGTTCTTGATGCATGCATTTTTTCACTGGGTGAATCATTCAACCTCTGCGCCACACTCTTGCAATTTAAGAACTACATTACAGTGAGGTATTGGAGGGGATAAGCAAGTTTAAGTGTTAATGGAGAAGTAGTGCTGGAAGAGTAGTTTGGTTGTGGTAATCAGAAGTAAGTTTAGTAGTTTAAGTACTGCAGTAAGGTGAAGTATTAGATGGGGATAAGCAGGTTAAGTGATTTAGTGCTTAAAGGGGGGTATAAGAAGGTGAATGAAAGAGGATAGGAGAAGCTGTGGCCCATGCGGCAGAGTTGTAGTCTTTTTAGTAATGGTTTGAAAGGGTGAATGTGTGGAAGAGGCCTGATACAGCAATTTTATTCCAAGTTCTAGTTATATTATTGGAATAGAGACTGACCCCAGCAGGCGTTTGTGGTTTCTAGATGGTAAGTAGCTGTTTATAATTTGATCAAAGGAAACAGTTTGGTAGATAGCATTGAAGTATGGGGCTAATTGCTGGGCAGGCAAATGGGGTATAGATGATTTTGTCTGTTAAGATGAGCTGGGTATTAAGGTAGAAAGTTCAAGCCAGTTAACTGTTTTAGTGCTAAACAGTGGTGTCTCTGGTAAGATTTTTTGTAAGCAAATCTGGCAACTTTGTTTTAGCATTGTTCAAGTTTATAACCAAGTGAAGCTTGTAGGATGGTCATGATACTGACATCATATAGGCAAGGCAACCTGATGAGAGGCAGCAAAAGAACACTGATTTCCTCAAAGCTAAAAGTTAATGATTTATGAAAGTATGGAAGTAGTTTTCACATTGGGGGGTAGGAATAGAGATAAAAAGAACATATGCTAATTGATGTAAGTAGAAGCACAGGGAATAACATGCATCTTAGCATGGATAACTTCAATTTCAGATCAACTAGGGCAAGTGTTAGCAGCTGCTTTATTTGGCAAAAATGTTCCTGTTACAAGGGTTAAACTTGTTATTTGAAGATGTGCATAGTTGTGTGTTTTTATATTAAATTAATAGGTTATGCTTTATTTTATTTGAGGATCTTTATTAAAATAAGTCTTGTAAAATGTTACATAGGTTCCAAATATAATAAAGAAAAAATGTATAAAAGATTAACCTGTGAAACTTTATTGTGTGCATGCATCACAAAAGTTGGAATTAGACATTTAAAAAAAGCTGCCATATATAATTGGGGGGGGGGGGTAATGGCTTCTTACCATAATGGTAACACTTTCCATATTATCTTGAAATGTGAATCTTCTCACACATGTAAACAAAAAAGAAAGAATACTTTAATTGTATTAAGAAATGTGTAGTGCAAATAGTAATTCTACAAGAGGCACACTTTGAAAAAAATTCAGGGTCAATATTCTACAGAATATCAGGGACAGAGGAAAAGGGGAGTGCTTATATTAATTGCTAGATTATTCCAATAGTGATAGAAGAGGAAAAACAGATAATAATGGCAGATTTGTAGTAGTAAGGGGCTATCGGCAAGGGGTGAGGATTACACTTGCTTGTATTTATATTCCTCCTATAACTGCTATTTTGGAGCTTAAAAAATTGGGAGATTGAATTTTGATTTGCAACAGTGAGGATGTATCTGTGAGGCCTAGAAAGGAAAATGTTACAAAAGAGTGATTTCTGAAGAAAATTTTGAAAGTATTTGGTATGAACGACAAGAATTCTGTAGAAGGAACTCTCGGAGAAGGTACCCCTTGTTTCCCAAGGTACAATAACTGGGTTAGACTTGATAGAAATTATATTTCACAGCAACATGTCCATTTAATTGAGAAATTTTGATGCACATCCAATAACTGTTTCAGGTCATGCACCAGTAATTACTAAGATGAAAATGCAGAGCAAAGAAGTAAAGATGAGATGCTGCTGCTTTCTCACCCACTTGTTAAAAACAGAGGAATTTTAAGGACTGGGTAGTGGAAATTATGTGGGAGTTATTGGGTAAAGTAGAAATAGGGTTGAAATAAAATAATAAGATCTGGTTAAGAAGTGGTGAGAATTATTTAGAGGGCTGACAAAGGTTGCAGTATTACAAAATAAGTCTCAAAGAACTATTGGAGGCACAGTTGTAAAGTGCTAATGAGAAAAATGGAATACCTGGATAATCTGAGTTCAGAAAAATTGCTATTAAGCAACAGTGTTTTTTTTTTTTTTATATATATAACTCCAAAGCACAACAACTTTTGGCACAATGACTTAGGCAACAGGAAGTAGAAAAGGTTGTTGGCAAAGTTAAGGAGCCTTCAACAAGAAAAAATAACCAGAGATTCTGTAGAGGTATTAGCAATATTTTGGAAATTTTATGAAATTTTTTTTATAAAGCAGAGAAGTTGGTAAATTAAGGAAAAGCACAGATGGAAATATTTATGGAAGATTTAAATATGCAAAGTTAGAGGTAGAGGAGGTTCAACAACTAACAGTTAAGATAGGAGGAGATGAAATTAAAAATGGTGATGTATATCCAGTCTACAGGAAAGTATCCAGGAATAGATGGTATTCCAGTGGAAGTTAGGAGGGAAGAAAGTGATAAAGGTCTGGAAGGTTTTTAACATCATTTTAAAAGAAGGTGAGGCACAAATGTCCAGGTGGAAAAAATGTGGTATTAACACCTTCTTCTTCTTTCGGCTTTTCCCAGTTAGGGGTCGCCACAGTGGATCATCTGTCCACTCAGGATTGGCAGTGGAGTTTTACGATGTTGAGTTGCCAGCCCGGCGGCCAACCTTCCACAGAAGGCGCACACACACACTCACACCTAGGACCAATTTAGAGTGTCCAATCCACCTACTGCATGTTTGTGGGATGTGGGAGGAAACTGGAGCACCCGGAGGAAACCCACGCAACCACAGGGACATGCTGACTCCACACAGAAGGCACCCCAGCCGAGAATCAAACTGGAGAACCTCTTGCTGTGAGGCGGCAACGCTAACCGCTGCACCACTGTGGCCACCTAGAAGTGGTGTTTACACCTAATACTGTAAAAAAAAAAAAAATCTGATCCAGCTTCATACAGGCCCATTCCACATTTAAACCATGATTATAAAGTGTTTGTCTGTAGTGACGTAAAGAATGACAAAGGTGATGCCAAAACTGATAAGGACCAGTGTGGTTTTGTGGAGGAGACGAAACATTTGACAACATTATTAGAACAATGTTGATCCAGAAGGAATCAGAATGTAAGAAAACACCACTGTTTGGTGGGTCTTGATGCAGAAAAAAACATTCAACAGCGTAAACTAGGATTTTGAGTAGGGCAATGGAAGCATTTGCATTTCCTGATGCAACAATAAGGTTAATTAGGATATATAATGGATCGGAGGCAAACATTTAAGTGGGAGGGTTCTTTTCTAAGTTGTATCTGAATGTCTGAACCGAGAAACCAGGCTGCGGTGTCCTCTTTCCCCGTTATTTGTGTTATATTTAGAACCACTGGAAAGGAAAATAAGGGACTCAGAAATTCAAGGGTATAATTGGTATAGTGTTCAAGAAAAGTTGGCTTATTTGTAGATGATGTTTTGTACCTGTAACCAGAAGAGGACATCTCAGTGTTGTGGAATATTCTGAGATAGAAGTATTTAGGAGTATGGATTAACAAAATGTGGTTTATAGCAGCTAAGAATATGTTTTTAAGATGCTAAACAAAAGATGATACAAGAAATGAGAAACTGGAAGTTTTTGGATATGGATAGCAAGATACAAGCTGTAAAAATGTTTTTAGCAAGGGATTACTACTGAATCTAGTGAAATTATGCTGTTAAAATAATTCACGTTCTTATCCTATAACCTTGTAGACCAGTTTGGAAAAGACATTCTCTATGCTCAAAATCACTATGGAAGCCACCTGCTATCTTTCTTTTACTGTTCTGCCAAAAATCTGAATGGGAAATCTTCAAATCCTTAGTAATCATTTGCCATCCGAACAAGAATTTCACCATGCAACCCTCATTCATGTTAACTGTCTCCTTTATGCATAAGTCATCAAACTAAACATGTTTCTTCAACTGTCCTTCATACTTTTAGTATGCAACTGTAGATTGCAATCTTCAGTCCAAAACTGTTTTTCCCCCACTCTCTGCAGACTGCAAAATAGTTTTGGCATTTGGGTTTTTCTGTCCTTGCTTCAGAATTCTGCGATGAACCACCTGTGAATTTAGAAATGGTTAAACCATTAATGACTTCTGAAGCTAAAAGCCAATTTTTCTGCTTCTATTATATGTGTTCCTCAATGACTTAAAAGTAAAATGTTAACCATCCAGTGGTGGTAACCTTATCCTAGAGTTTTTACTCTGAAAAACTTAAAGCACCTTCCAGTTTTTCATTTCCACCTGCTTCCCTGCCATGCATCATGAAAGTTCCAGGCCAGCATAGTTTCTGTATTCAGATCTCACACCATTTCAGAAAAGAATTTCTTTAAGCCTGCATGCAATATGCTAGACATTAATAAAAGTACTGACAGCAGTGTTTTAGTCTTACGGATGTATTTGTATACAATTTGTAGATAAAAATTGAGTTTCTGTGTCTTTACCGACATGAATTTTGTATTGGTAGCATGTTCAAGTTGCTAAGCAGTATACAGAGTACTAATTTTTTTTCTTATTCTGGTTGAGATGCACAAATGTGCTATAATGAAATTAATAAAAAAGGATAATAATATAACACTATGAATGGAATAATATAATGCAGAAAGCCATCTTGAACCGCAAGTTGTACATGTACATTTTGCAGGAAGATGCTGCTTTGTGCGGATGGGCATAAGATGATTTGACTTGTACAAGGCTGCTGCAGTAGACCGAGAATGTGACACCTAAGTAAGTGTGCTAGTGTGTACAAGGCTGCTGCAGTAGACCAACAATGTGACACCTAAGTAAGTGCGCGAGTGTGTGTCAATTTACAAACTAGTAGTTTGCTTGGCCAAGGATTTACATAACTATAAAGAGACTAGAAGAAGCTTGTTCATAGGTTCATACTAGGCTATCTGCCCTAGGGCATTTATAAGCCTAGCCAGAATGTATTTGGCTTTCGCCACCCATTTTAAATTTATTTTGCTATGCCCTATTTCGAGGTTAGTATACTGCGCCTCTGTCTAACAGTGACACAGAAGTGATACCCGGGGTAAACCTATGATCTCCCATCCACTCGTCAAGATTCCTCTTGAAGAGAGTCAATGAGGATTCTGCCTAACCTGGACTGGGATTTTATTCCAGAGTGAAGGGAGCCTCTGGGTTATGAATCTGTCCCACCAGCATGTCCTATTTATTTCAGTGCTGAGTTTCAAGTCTCTCGAGCACGTAGCTCGATGGGATTTGGATTTTCTGAGGTGCAGCATGTCCATTTAATTCCGGGTTGGACATGGCTTTATACGTCAGGCACAGATCGATTCTGAACAGGCGGTATGCCACTGAGTAGAGCTGGAGTTTCTTTAACCGGGCAGCATATGGCATCTGTTTGAGCCCTTTGATCCTCTTGGTGAGGTACTTTTGGGGTCTTTCCAGTTGCTGCAGGTGTCTGGTAAGTTACGTCCCAAAAGGGGCATTGTACTCAATTATGGGCCTGATGAGGGATGAGTAAAGAGGCACGATGACCTCCCCTGATCTAGATGTGAATCCCTTCATGATTAGGTGGGCTATATAAAATGTTTTTCTAACCACTTTGGCCACGTGGTTGTCAAATGAGAGATTGCTATCAACTTGGGTCCCCAGGTCCCTAATTACTTCTTCTGTACTTAATGGATTGCCACCTATGTGGTAATTTGTGGGCACTTTGTTTTTGCCAAAGGGGATGACTATACACTTTTTGGCATTTAGCTTGAGGCCATGGCTCTGGCACCAGTTGTCTGTTTCTATGAGGCCCTTTTGGAGGATGCTTGTGTCTGCTGGAGAGCCGATTATGGCGCCCAGTTTGCAGTCATCTGCGAACTTGGTCAGCCACAGTCCTTCCGTGTTGGCCTGTACCTCCGAGAAATATATACTGAGCAAGAGAGGTCCCAGGACTGAGCCTTGTGGGACACCACTTGTAACTGGTTTGGAGTCTGACATGGCTCCAGCAATTCTAACCATGTGGGTTCTGTCCTTGAGCCAGTTTGCAATCCATCTAGTGACATAGGGGTTTATATTTAAGCTGGTGAGCTTATCTATAATGCCCGAGTGGGGTATTGTATCGAATGCTTTTGCGAGGTCCAGGTAGGCTGTTTGGACCACTTTCCCCTCGTCAATGGCCTTGGTGACTGTTTCAAAGAAATCAGCCAGGTTTAAGAGGCAGGATCTGCCCTTAACAAAGCCGAACTGGGTAGGATCCAGTGTCTGTAGGTCCCCAATATCATTATTTATGAGGTCCATGATGATCCTTTCCATAGCTTTGCAGACCAAGCTAGTCAGACTTATGGGGCGATAGTTTCCAGGATCCGTTGAGGCACCACCTTTATGGAGAGGGACCACTGTTGCTGTACGCCACCCTTTGGGCACATATCCTGTAGTAAGGCTGAGATTGAACAGTAGTTTTATGTTTGGGTTTAGCTCTTCTTGGCGTTCATGTAGGACGCAGCCCAGGGCACTGTCTGGTCCCATTGATACTGTGTTTTTTGCTTTGGAGAGGGCGGCTCTTAACTGAGCATCTGAGATGTCAGGGGGGCAGCACTCTGCTGGGATAGATATTTGCCCTTTTGGTGGGGAGGGGGGGGAGTTTGCGCTGAACCTGTCAGCTAGGATGTTGGCAATGTCTGTGGGTTCAGTGTGTTTTTTTTGTCATTTTGGACTAATTCTGAGCATATCTGGGAATTACCACCCAGGTTCCTAATATAACTAAAGAAAGCCTTGTGATTATCCTTAGTGTCCTGTGCAATTTTTCTCTCAAAGCTGGCCTTAGACAGTTTTATGAGTGCCTGTAGTTTTTTGCTAATACTGATCAGTGATGCCTTCCCTTTTTGGGATTTTGCTCTAACATTTAGTAGCTTACTCCTTCTATTGTATAGTTTGTTTATGGCTGGGGTCCACCAGACAGGATGTCTGCCTTTGGAAGATTGGGTCTTGGTTTTATTTGGGATCCGCATGATCCATGCATTCCTGAAGGTGTTCATAGAATGCATTTATAAAGGATTCTGCGGTCTGGGCCGTATTTTCCACAGGCCCGGGTGCTTTGAAGAATTCCACCTCGGTTTTGAGGAGTGTGAAATTTGCTTTAGAGAAGTTTTTCACTGTGGTTTTCTGGGCAGGGGGTGGGGTCGGGATGTGAATATCCAGTGAGATTAGTTTATGGTCTGATCTTACCAGTGAGGGATACACTTCTGGTCTGGAGCATAGAGTCCCCATGTTGGTGATGATCAGGTCCAGTATGTTCTCCCCTCTTGTGGGAGTGGTAACAAGTTGTTCCATAGCATTTGAGTTTATAAATTCTAGGAACCTTTGGGCTAGGGTGTTGGATCTAGAGTAATGCTCCCAGTCTATGTTTGGGTAGTTGAAGTCGCCCAATATAATAGTGTTTGGAGAGCTCAGAAAGGCTGAGTGGGGTTCCTGGGTTTGGGAGGGTGGTCTGTAGCAGGCTATAAACTGGAAGGCAGTTTTACCCACTGTTAGTTGCACATGGATAGTCTCTGATGCTTCGTGCTTTGCCACCAACCTGGAGGTGTGGGCATCTTTGATGAATATTGGTACTCCCCCTCCTTTTGTGGTTCGGTCCAAGTTTTGGGGCCGAAAAGCATGGTATGAGGTATAACATGGTAGTGCTGGGGTGCTCTCGGGGGCCCTGAACCAGGTTTCTGTTACTGCACAGATATCTATGTTCTCCATGCTAAGAGTTTCGAGTGCGTTCATCTTGAGGTTTAGACTTCTGGCGTTGAGTAGCATTACTCTTAGTTTCTTATCCCTTGTGATACCTATGGAGGTGGGTTTGTCTTTTGAGTCTTGCCTAAAAAAAGGCACTATGGGGGTAGAAAGAGCCTTTACCAATATCCGAAAGCCCAGGGGTGACAGGTGCAAGCCGTCCCTAGCGAAGCATCGTGGCTTGTCGAGCATATCATCCCAAGCTGACGGGCATTGGATCCCCTTTGAATGACACCAGTACTTAAGCCAATTGTTGAAATTGATCATCTTGTCTTCATATTGTGGCATCATTCTTGGTGAGGGTAAGATGCTACTCAAGGTCAGGGTCATACCGGCCTGGGCTACATGCTCAGAGAGCTCCTTTATGTGTCTCTTCATGTAGTCCAGGGAGGTATGTCTCAGGTCATTCACACCAGCATGGACAATGACCGAGTCATATTTGTACTTACCTTGGAGTGACCTGAGTGCTTGTGTTATTTGGCGGATCCTAGCTCACCGTGACCCTCTCCTTGTTCAGCCTGGTGAGCGGGACATCAGTGTGCCAGACTATAGTCACCTATTACAAGTGTATCAGGTGTGTTGTTTAGTCTTAAGGGCTGTGACTGTTCGGCACACTGGCTTTGTGAGATATGTGTTGCACGTGTTTTGTTTTGGGGTAGCGGTTGCTTGGGTGTCTGCTTTGGAGGTCTCTGCTGCTTAGGCAGATCTTTATTTAGAGCCTCCGAGTATGTTTTTGTGTGATTATTTGTTTGGTTTGCTGTCGTGGTAGGCCTATGTGAGACTGGAATTGTAGTGAGTGTGGTTTCCTTCTCCTCCTGACTGGTTATGCCAGTACTGAGTTGAGAGCTTAGCCTCCAGTTTGGCTATATGGTTGCATCTCTCACATATGTTGGAATTTGTTGGGAGGAGGAGAGGGTTGTCTGTGTACATGAGGCAGTTGTAACATTGCCTCAAGATTCCCAGATTCACCAGCTGGACCGGAGAGGAGATTGACAACTGACCTTTGGACATGCTAGAATAATATTGGGAATTCCTTGATAATTGAAAACAAGGGCCAGTGGGGAGTGAGGATGTAGTGCTTTTAATTTTTAGTGCTGACTTGTATAATTGCTTTAGCGAGCAAGTGCCAGGTAACTTAAGTGCAATGTGTTACAGGTAACTTAAATGCAACAACGACAAACAGTAACTTTCTTTCAAGTGAAACAAGGAAAAAAGTACAGTAAGCAATGCAGATATCACTAGTGATCCACAGAAGCGCTGAGAAGCCGTGTATTAGGTGGAATTAGCGTTCCAGGAAATAACAAGCAAACAAACAGCAAGCATATAAACAAAGCTAGATTCAGCAGGCCTGGATCTAGTCTATGCTACAGCAAACGAGGTGTACCAATTTCAGTAAGATACAGTTCAAATATTCAGGCACTATAAACCTTTAACCAGAAATTCCCAGCTCAGAAGGGCAGAGTCCAGCCTCTTCTCCCACAAGAGTGCAGACCACAAACCTTCTTAATGTAAAATAACTGGCCTGAAGCCCAAGTGCATAAACCAGAACTAATGCACTTTGAGAGCCCAGTGTCTGTTATTCTTAATCAGCAGTTCCCAAATTAGAAGGATGAAAGCTACCTGTCCTGCCACCACAGTGCATGCCACAAACCTTCCTAATGTAAAACAACTGGTCTGAAGCCCAAGTGCTTAATCCAAAAGACTTAGAATGATAGCTACACTTTAATCAAGTTACTACCAAGCAGTAATAAATACAATTGAATACTTTAGAGAATGCCTGGATTAGCGCTCAAGTTACACAAACAAAGCTAGATCCAGCAGGCCCGAATCCAGTCTATGCCACAGCAAACAAGGTGCACCAATTTCTGTAAGAAGAAGTTCCGATATGCATGCACTATAAGCCTTTAACCAGAAATTCCCAGCTCAGAAGGGCAGAGTCCAGCCTCTCCTCCCACAAGAGTGCAGACCACGAACCCTCTTAATGTAAAACTCCACAAATCCAGATAATTCAGAAAAGAAACTATCCGTCATCTTCCAGGGGCTGTTTAAAGATGTCTGCTTCTTATAATATTGATATTTTATCTAAGTGACGGGATGGGGAATTATCCTTCTTCCTTGTGTTTGGCATCCCATAAGTGCGACTTAAAACGGGTTCTGGGGGACAGAAAAAGCTGTTGAATAATGGTCCCAGAACTACCTTTTTGTGGTACAACATATTCAGTTATAATAAAAATTTAGCATAATTCTGACAGATTATTGTAGCAGAGAATGTCAGGCTATAATGAAAAAAGTTTTTTTTGAGTGTAGTGTCCCTAGACACTTTAGATATGCATGGCTACAGTGTTGTGATGCTTTTTTTCCCCCTGCTTCCTTTCTTAATAGTATGGATACTAATACAGGGTGCGTTTTTGGGATCATGGTAAAGGTGGTCACCTCATAGACACAAGGTGCAAAGTTCGATTCTGAACTCTGGTTATTGGCTAGGCTTAAAATGGTCTTTTAGAGGGGTTAGTGTAGAATCGCCTATTAACCTGTATTATATACTATGATTGGCCATTAACATTCGAAACCGAGCATGCTGATTGGTCAGCCCAACCAGCGTGCCAGTTGTAAATCTGTGAATATACGAACGGAAAAAAGTCCGGTCACCCAGACTTTTTTCTGTTGGTATATTTCATAATGTGTTTTATTTTACTTTCTTTTTTTTAATGAAATTACAAAATGGAAGACCACAAACAAATGAAGGAGATGGCGCAGAGAAAAATGAGGATAATCGGGTACATTCTGCAAAACAAAAGAAATGTACCTGATTATCCTTTTATTTTTGTATGTCCCGGTTCTCCCAAACATTGTGTGTCTGTTTCTTTTTTCTCTTGAATAAAAGAAAAAAAAAGAAAAGAAAAAAAGCCAAGAAAAAAAGCCAACGGACATATTCCTTTCTCCGTTGCTTCCTTTGCACAGCACTAATGTACTGCATAACTGAGGGGGAACACAAGGTCCCATACGCATGCACAGTAGATCAGAAAAAAGCCCCAGGTTACTGGAAAAATGCGGAAGAGCACCACGGAGGCATTACGCAAAGACATTATTTAAGAAAAGTATTCAATTGATGTCATTTTATAATAGCTTCACCCTCGTGATTAAACCACCCCAACCGTAGGTAAATCTTCAGTATACCACATTAACGTTGTCTGTTATTGCTGTAATATTTTTGGCCTGTTTAATATAAAAAATTGTTGCCTTTGTCTGTAACTCTTAACCTTTTAGCACAAAAAATCTGGACAAAGCCAAAATAATGGGGGACGAAGCCCCAGAAATGGTGACAAATTTTAAATATTGTTCTTATAAATTTAGAAAGTTGCTAGAATAAAAGGTCTTGTGTAACCCTGCAATTTCTGAAGGATATGAAGTCTGAAACTGCCTGTCATTATTTAGTCCTTACTGATTTGCTGCAGAAATCTAAAAAAATCACAAATCTTATGAGGAACAGACAAGAAATGCGAGGCAAAAATCTGGATAATTGAGAGGTATGCCTTTGCCATTAAATGACCTCACCAATTGTGTACTGTGGAGATAAACCCATAGACTTTAGTGGCCCTGCCCTAAGCAGGCACAGTGGTTCCAATAAAGCCTGCAATAGGTCTACAACCATGTCCCAAGGCTTGCACTCCATGTTCCTAAGCATCCTGGAAAATATTAGGGTCCATCCTAACACTCTCTCTTACTAGGCGACTTCAACTACTCCTTCATTAACTGGGTAAACTACTTGTGTACCAATACACTTGCCCAACGTTTCCTGGAGTTCATTAATTCCAATGCCCTGGACCAGCTCATTCTTACCCCCACTAGAGGTAGCAACATCCCTGACCTGGTCCTTACTAACATGGGTGACCATTGCTCTACACCAGTAGTCAGCTCCTCCCTGGTTAGATCCGACCACAAACTAATCACCTTGGAAATCCAAATCCCCCAGCAAAGGTAACCACCATGAAAAACTTCTCCAAAGCTAACTTTGGGATCCTGAAAACAAAGGTGGCTAACTTCACGGCACCCATGCAAATGGAGAATAGTTGCGTGACTGCAGAGTCCTACACCAATGCACTGTACAAACACGTACACAAATGCATAGATCTTGCCATACCATATAGAACCAAGACACACTCCTCCCAAAAAAGGAAGCCAATCTGGTGGTCCCCTGCCATAAACAAACTCCTACAAGAGAAGGAGAAACTGATATGGAATAAAGTGAAGTACCAAGACTGGAAAACCTCCCTTATCTGCCTCAATAAAAAGCTGAGATCCCTCATCAAATCCTCTAAAGATAGGTATGAAAACAGAATTGCAGCAGATAGTAAAGTCAACCACAAGGCCTTCTATAGTTATGTAAAGAAGTCCACAGCAATACCCAGATTTGCTCTGAGCTACTGCACAATGGTATCTCCTATACCGAGCCAACAGATATTGCCAGTATACTGGCTGACAAATTGAGTTCCAACTTTACCCCCCCCCCCAAAGGACCAATCACAATGCCAGTAGATTGCCAGGCACCCAGTATTACTGCTGCACAGGTTAAAACAGCACTGCCAAAAGCCAAGAATACAGGTTCTGTGGGACCTGACAGTATCCCTGGTTGTGTTCTACATGAACTACAGAGTGAACTGGCACCTCACCTGTGTGCTCTGTTCAATCACAGCCTCACCTCAGGCTTTATCCCTGCTGAGTGGTGCACTGCTACAGTTATCCCTCTCCACAAAGGGGAATGACTACAGACCCTGGGAACTATCATCCCATTAGCCTGACGAGTCTGATATGCAAAGCTATGGAATGCATCATCATGGACTTAATAAACAAGGATATAGGGAACCTCCAAACTCTGGATTCCACACAGTTTGGTTTTGTGAAGGGTAGATCATGCCTGCTCAACTTGGTTGACTTCGAG
This sequence comes from Protopterus annectens, assembly GCF_019279795.1. NCBI lineage: Eukaryota > Metazoa > Chordata > Ceratodontiformes > Protopteridae > Protopterus > Protopterus annectens. The sequence goes on from NC_056740.1 coordinate 189,507,730, forward strand.
TCAGTCACCAGAGCTGTGGATGAAGGCAAGGTGGTTTATACAGCCTACCTTGATTTGGCCATTTTTTTTTTTTTTTTTTTTTTTTTTTTTTTTTGCTGTAGAGAAGAACTCGTATTTATTTGCAATTTATTGTGACGCAAGTTAGAGGTTAGTGAATTGAGACCAAGTTGAATGTTGGTGTTTAGTTGATCTTGTGAGCTTTGAGTAGCAGAATATGATCTGCATACATGGCTGGGTTATGTTTGGGTAAGTCCTATGTGATATCCTTTAGACGTGGGGAGAATAGTAGATGTCCTACTAAGTCTTGTGGGACTCCTGTGTTTTTAAAGTTCCCATTTTGGGTACCGTTTTACCAAAAATTAGTTAACTGTGAAGAGGCTAGAGGCTATGGTTTACTCTGTCAAGGCACATGCTGTATCTATAAAGACACTTGCAATAATGAAGCCATCTTTAATGCTACTATAAAAAAACTAATTTGAAGTGGCTAGAGATGCAGTTTGGGTACTAAAGGAGTTCCTAAAGCCATGATGCTGTTCACAAAGCGGCCCATAGCTATTTATATGTTTAAAATAATTGTTTAACTTTTCAGAGATTTTTAGTAAAGTGGCAGAGGTTTGAGTTTGGTGTGTAATCCTTAAGTTGCATGAGAAAATGAAGTTTGGGTAGAGGAGTAAAGATAAAGTGCTTGAATGCAGTTGGAACTATACCTGTAGTTAGAGAGGATGAATTTGTTAGTGGATGTAACTTGCTGAATTGTGCATCTCCTGAGTTTAGTTTAGGAAGTAAGGATTAAGTTTTTTCATTTATGGCAGAGAAATGAAAAGTGGCAGCATAATTAGCAAAACAATGCAGATTTAGAAGAGAAGTACTGTTTTGGTGAGAGTGTGAAGAAAATGAATTGGTGACATTGTGCATGGCTGAAGGGAGATGGTTTCTAAAGTCATTAGTGAAGGCGGGGGTATAAGATTTGTTGGCTTTTATAGTGGTGTCATTTAGTTTAATTAGATTTAGTATTTCTTTTCAGAAAAGCTTAGTTGAAGAGGAGGGAGGAGTTTGCTTTTGTTTGAGGTAAAGAATTTTGCACTATTAGTAAACTGTCTTAAAAGAGAACTTCACTCAAATGTGAAGTTTTTTTTTTTTTTTTTTCAAAAAGTGATTTCCTTCCCCATAATCCGCAAGCCACATACCAAAAAAGTTTAATAATTATCCCATTTGCTTTGTCTGAACTTCATTTGTTTGACTTCCTTTCTTGCATTTGTCTCCATCTATTACATCATGAAGTCTGCTAAGAGTGGCAGAGTAATTAGGTTAGGTCACTTATTCCAACTATATGGTCATTAAAGCACATTTAAATATCATTGTTTTCCTATCAGTCACGGATAACCTGTGTCACACTTCAGAATAACAGTGTAACCTGGAATCCGAATAATCTAAGTTTTCAGATATACATGAATAAGAAAACTCACACTTAGTTTTTTTGTTTGTTTTACAAATTAGTTGCCTTTCCCTTTATTCAAATTATAGTGCTACAAAGAGAAAAAAATTAATCTTGCACTTATTTTCTAGCAGTATTTGAGTTTGCATATTAATTTAGTAAAATTTCCCTCCATTACTACATAAGTGTAACAATTCTCTTCTGTTAATAAATATTAATCCACCAAATAGTTTACTATTTACCTATTTATGTAATAGTATAAATTATCCATTAATTATTCCTAAATTATTCACTCATTCATTCAACATTTATAACTAGTGTAACAGAGTGAGAACGGAAGAGATAAGACCTGTAAACGACAAGTAATCTTGTCATACTAAACTATAATACAAAAGGGAAATCAATGCACATGTATATTTATCACGCCAAAGGGTGCACACACATTTTGTAGGGCTAACAAAAGCTCTGAATTTTTTTAAGTAAGTGCCTATGTCTCAAAGTTGTATAATCTTAACACAGCAAATATCAAAATATTTAAAAATCCTTTAGCTTATGTAACTACTACATAAAAATATGTACATTACTGAGGTCGAAGACAATCCCCTGGATTCTCAAAAGCTTGCACGGCGTGCAAGATCGGTGCAGGAGCTCAAGCAGGCAATATGTCTGCTGTCCGATCCGGGAACAACCTTCAGGGGCATGTACGGATGCTCCTGCACTAATCCTGCACAGACGAAGCCCTTGTATGCAAATCACCCCATTTGCAGGAGAAATCCATGCAAATGAGGTGAATTCCCAATCCAGGAAGCTTGCGACCGTCTGTGCAGGACTAGTGCAATCAGCAGAAATGTACTTTTAGTATCGGAGTACATTTCTGCAAAATCCAAAACGGAGCTATGACAGCTCCAAATAAAGGCTGCATATCCTGTAGTAAGCATGCCAATGGCGAAGTATAAGGCCATTGGCATTGCAAACAATACAGAAATTTAAAAAATTAACTTATTTTTTTTAGCCAATCTCTGCTGTTTAAGTGTAGGGCAGCAGGGCGCAAACGGAATCGGGGGGGGGGGGGATAACAAAATGAACCTAAATTAAGCTTTCTAACTAAAATCAGTATTCTGCCATGCAAGTCAATGGCAGGTAGACGATAACCTGGCCAATGAGTAGTGGTTGCTAAGGGGGGAGGCTCAGTGTAAGACATGTAACTATGCATTAGCAGGCAATCCTATGCAAATGAGGGGAGGGATAGTGAATCCCAGTTTCCCCAGGATGCGAGTCTGGTCCCAACAGTGTAAGAATAGGAATAACTTGGTTCAAACCTAGGTGATAGTTGACATCATGGGGTGTGTCAGGCATACGGTAAATGGATTGGAGCCCTTTGGCTCGGGGCTGCTCCTAACTTAGTACTAGGGGGTGTGTCTAAACCTGCCTAGCAGTCTTTATAAAGCCTAAGAGAGTGTACACCGGATTGTACAGGAAGAAAAAAAAGAGGTTAAACTGGGAAATAGCAGCAGTGTGTACATTTGAGCACTCTATTTGCGCGGCGCACACACGGGCTTAAACAGGAAGGCAGTGGGAAGGGAAAACAGCAGTAGGAAGGTATTAGAGTAGAACTAGCTTAACTGGCAGGTGAAATGTATCAGAATCAGCCAATTACAGCAGGCAACATAGAACAATATGTGCAGGAGGCTGAAGGTGGTGAGGATGTGAATGCTGCCAAACAACCCACAGTGAGGAGACTGAGAAGTGTGTACAGACCCAGGGTAACCTACCAGTGGCTACATGAGCTGGCGATAGTGGAGCGCTGTCGGGTGTACATAGACCTTCTACAGCAATGTGTTGAGCTGTGCCAGCCACACCTGTCACACCAAACTGACTAAGGGGAACCCATCCCAGTGGACACCAAGGTATGTGTAGGCCTAGGTATACTAGCCACAGGTACCTCCCAAAGCACAACTGGGGATATCATGGGGATCTCACAGGCATCAGCATCCAGAGTATTACACCAGTTCCTGGATGCCATGTCAGCACATGCCAATGAGCACGTATATTTCCTCAACACCCGTGAGGTGTTGACCAGCAATATGCGTCTCTTCCACCAAATAGCAGAATACCCTGGGGTAGTGGGTGCTATAGACTGCACGCACATATGCATCAAAGCACCACACAGTGAGCAGGGTAGGGCTTACATCAACTGCAGAGGCATCCCCTGCATCAACTGCCAGGTTGTAGGTGATGCCCAGGGCATTATAATGAATGTGTGTACAGGCTGGCCTGGAAGCTATGATGATTCCCACGTATGGCATCTGTCGCAGCTGTACCAGAGATTTGCCAATGGGGACATCTCGTACGGCCACCTAGTGGGGGATGCTGGGTACACACTGGAGCCGTGCCTGATGCACTCATCAGAAATGCACACACACCTGAACAACAATGCCATAATGAGGCACATGCACAGTCCAGACATATAATGGAGCATGTGTGGGATGCTCTGATCACGGTTCTGGTGTCTGGACACATCCGCAGGAACCATGCAGTATTCACCAGCTACATGTATCCAAATTGTTATGGTTTGTTCTATGCTGCACAGTATGATCCTGCAGAAACAGCTGCAGCAGGAACCGCATGGGCCAGGGCCACACAGCCCCTCAACAATGCCAGGGCCTGCACAGGCACAGAATGACCTAGAGGAGGAACAACCTGAGCCTGCCCCAGTAGGCAGAAGGAGGTGTGCCCAGTATGCCCTGGCCTTGGCAAAGAGCAAACGCATGGCACATGCACTAACACAGTAGGGACCCAGGGAATGACACCTCTCTCTGACTCGCACGTACAGTAAAATGGATGCCTAACATGACACTACCTGTGCTCAACCATGTATAGGAAGCATACTATGTGCATCTGACATAGGCAGCCCACCAGCACCATCTGCAAGTCTGGCACACCCACAAGGTCAATCCACCTACCAATTTGCAAATGGAGTAGAATGTGTTTGTTACCTGTAGATCTGGTATGGATGTGAGCATGCAAGGGAATTGGATGGCTGAATGTTATGGCAGCAGACAGTAGACACCCATAGTGGCACCATGACATCTGTAACACATACTAGAGTCGCCATAGTAGCCAGTACTACATAGGGTCACAAATCCAACAGCAGGAAATGTGCTGAGCGACATGTGTGTCCATATGACCCACACATGCCAGTCAGGACGGTTCACATATCCAACAACAGTCTCAGCCAGCAGGACAGGTGTAGACAAACCCAAACAGAGCCTGTGCCATGGCCCCAGAATGATGGCTATGGTTAACCTCCCCCCAGGCCTACACAGACAGACCACAGTAGGGCAGACAGTGAGATGTTAGTTCTGAAGGGTAGGAAGTCCGACAATAATACGTAGGGCAACCAAAGCCATGATCTGTGGTACATTGGTATGGCCTCTAGCCAGCACTATAGGTAAGACTACAGATTGAAATGGAGTACCCGACATACCAGTGTAGTCCCAGCAAATGTGTAAAAGTGTCAGGCGTGCCCCCCCCTATCCTGTGTAGAAACAGTCAGGTGTGCCCCCCCCCCCCCGCTATGCAGAAATGTAGTAAGTCAATGCCAAATGATCACTGGATACCCTGCAGAGACTGCATGCTACCTGTCGGTGTACAACACAAATGTCAGCACTGCAGTACAAACTACCTGGACTTGACCCACGCATGCCGTACAAACGGCCATACTGGACATGCACATACATTGCCTTCATTTCTCCAAGTATAAGTCAACATACTGAAAGGTCATACTGGGCATGCTCACACACTTAAAACACATGAAGGCCATGTCTGCAAACACCAGTGGACCAGACCTGCCTGGCAGTTGTTAGTGCAGACACTAGTGCAGTATGCACCACTCATGCCTTGCACACACACTGGATAGGAATACAGACATTTTATGTAAGTATAACACACTATAATAAGCCAAAGGTAGACAGACATAGATGTGTGGAAGAGGGTGACTGACAAGGAGCCATCCAGGCCTGTCCCACCCAGCACACAGCCAAAGGGCCCCAAACACATGAGGTGCAGATGTCACTCACTGCAGATACTAGCCACCAGTATCTGTCAGCATTATAGACCATGTGGTGCACATGCCAGCTGTGCAACATGATTGTACAAGGAAGTAGTCATCTAGCAACTATATACTCGTACCTGTGAAATATGACCCTGTGTGTGGCCGCATGTGGTGTGTCAACCCCTACATGAATGAGTAATGGCCCATGCACACACACTGCCCTCCCCATAGCCCTACTATGACAAGCCCGCTGAGGTCATCCAATGTGAAATAACACCTTTGGGAGACTTGTAGCCTAGTAATCTCCGTGGCGTGTCCCATAACTGTGTACTACTGTAGTGTGCTAAGCTAGTTAGATAGGCGTTCGAATCCCAGACTTGGCAACTGTGTGTGTCTGTGTGTAGAGAGCAATGCTTTTAAGGGTAATCACACTCACAACAATTTAAATGCTCAACCTAGGCAAGGCTGCTGATGTCATCCACCTAGAAATACACCTCTGGGAAGATTGTAGCCCAGTAATTTCTATAGCACATCCTGTAACTGCATACTGCTGTCGTGTGATAAAATAGATAGATAGGTGTTCTAATCCCAGACATGGCAACTGTGTGTGTCTGTCTGTAGAGAGCAATGCTTTGTAGTCTAGTCATTACAATTCAAATGCTGAAACTTTACAAGGCTGCTGATATTCTCCACCTAGTAATACACCTCTGGGAAGCTGTAGCCCAGTAATCTCTGTAGCGCATCCTGTAACTACATATTGCTGTAGTGTGATAAACTAGTTAGGTAGGTGTTCTATTCTCAGGCATGGCAAGTGTTGGATGTATGTGTTTTTGTGTGTGTTCCTTTGTCAGTGTAGGGAGCGATGCTTTTGAGTCCATTCACAGACACTACAACCTCCAATGGTCCACTTTGACAAGTGTGCCGATGTCCTCAACTGTGATTTACACCTTTGGGGAAGTGATAGGCCAGTAATCTCCATGGCGCGTGCCGTAACTGTGTACTGCTGTAGTGTGATAAACTAGTTAAGTAGGAGTTCTAATCCCAGTCTTGGCAACTGTGTGTGTCTGTCTGACTCTATGTAGAAAGCAATGCTTTTTAGGGTAGGGACACCCCTACAATTTATATGCTCTACCTTGGTAAGGCTGCTGATGTCATCCACCCCAAAATACATCTCTGGGAATGTTGTAGCCCAGTAGTCTCCATAGCATGTGCCATAACTGCATACTGCTGTAGTATGATTCAGAACTCTGGTAGGGTTCTATGCCCTCCCATGGCAGTTCTGGATGTTGTGTGTGTGTTTCAATGTCTGTGTAGGGAACTATGCATTGGAGGCTAGATACACTCGGTTCATTTCAAATGCCATACTTTGGCAACCCGCTGATGTCAGCTAATGTGTTATACACCTTTGGGGAAGGAGTCCTCCAGTAATCCCTGTGGGGTGTGTCCTATAACAGCTCTATGCTGTAGTGTGTTATAGATGTCTGTTAGGGGTTCTATACCCACACATGTTGGTTGTGGATGTTTTATGTGTGTTCCACTGTCAGTGTAGGGAGCAGTGCATTTTAGGCTAGTCACACTCAGTACATGTCAAATGCCCTGCTTTGGCAATCCTGCTGATGTCAGCCAATGTGATGTACACCTTTGGGGAAGGAGTACTACAGTAATCACCGTGGTGCGGTGTAATAAACTAGTTAGGTAGGGGTTTTACTCCCGGACATGACAGGCATGTGTGTGTTAGTGCCTCGTATCCTGTGTGGAGGAGGGTGGTCGTGTGTGACACCTGGGCCCAATGTGTAGTGGGTTTTGCAAATTTCTTCTTGTATGGTGGCCCTAGTACATATCACAATGTCCACTGTACAGGGATAGCAGCTGTGAAATAGCCGAGAGGCTTGGATGCATATCCATACCCATACATGTGACATCAAGGCCAGGCAATCACAGTTAGCAACCCCAGTATTACCCAACGCGCACTCTCAACCCATGTCTCATACACACACGCACACACACACACGGAGAGGCAACAGCCAATATGTGTGTAGTACACTGCATGTTGGCGACTGATGGTAACTATGGTGTGAATGCAGTGGCTACAGAGGCCATGGCACCCTGTCCATCAGTGCGATAGGCACATAATTGCAGACAGTGCACCTTCAATATGTTTCCCACTGGATGCCTGCAACAACTGTGGTTCCATCAAATGTGATCCACAAAGGACATACCATGCCTTACACACATGCCCTGTATGGACAGATGCCACGGACACCAGGGAATACCTGTAGCATGCTATCAATGTAGGTGCAGGTTCAACCTGTCCATTACTGGCCCCGCCGCATGAGGGTGGGACTGCCACATCTTATGATGATATTCTGTGTACACATGGGCCAGATAAACCAGGTGCACTTCCACATGCCACTGTACATGAGTGTAGGACGTGTGCACATCCGAAACACCGTCCATGTCATGGTGTATAGAACGCATACATGGCAGGCATTGCATAGCACTGGCCACGCACAATAGTAACCAGGTGACTGGATGATGAATACTATACCTAACTGTGAGAGCCATTCCGGACACTATACTCCTTAGCCATAATGCAGACCATTCTCATGTTGCCTGATGCCAAGGTATACCCCCTCACCTAGCCTTGTTCAGCCATCTGGCACCGTCGACCACTACACACCCATGAAGCAATGCACACATGCACGCCAGTACTAGCACTCTGGGTGTGGTGTATGATGCTTCCGACCACATTCACACCCAGTACAACCCCCATTGGCATACTGAAGCATGCTCTCTGTCAGACACCATCACATACCCTTAGATCATAGAACCTCAGGATAACCCCTGTGGGCCAATTGATACCTATGCATTACTATATTGTGGCAAAGTAACTGGTTAGGAAGTGTAATCGTTACCCTGCCAAGTGTGGCTGTGCTGACGCTGGCACCTGTTCATGTGCTACACCTACTGTATCGCAACAGTGTTGCAGATGTCACTCACCAGCACATGTACGTCTGGACAGCTCACCAACATGTAAGCTGTGTGGTGCATGCACTAACTGCATACACGTGATAGCTCATCCACGCCTTCTCTGACATACTTTCTCTGTCTGTCCCTCTCACACCCTCTCTGTGGATGTGGGGTGTATACCTTTTTTGCTAGGCAGTAGCTTGTGTTTTGTAAGTGATGGTCCTGATCAGCTGATGGCCTCTGTACCAGTTGCAGTCCTCCTCTAGCTGAGTGCATGTGGAACAGCTGTGGTAACATTCTCATAGCCAGTTGCATGGAAATGCACTCCAGTATCTAGGAACGTCATGTTGGTGTTGGCCCTTTACATCCATTGTGGGCAGGAACTAGATCTGACGTTTGACGAACAGCATCTCAGATGGATTGGGGATTTACCTCTAACAACTTACACTGTGGAAACAGGGCAACACACAGGAGGGGGATGTGCCTGACCTGACTACAGACTGTAAGTGCTGCTATACTGCATGTGGAGTAATGTTGGTTTAACTGTGTGTGTGTGTGTGTGTGTGTGTGTGTGTGTGTGTGTGTGTGTGGCTGTTCTACATGTTGTAATATTTGCCATGTCAGTTCTGTGTTTAGGAGGAATCCGCATCTGCAGTGTTGTCTGCAGACTGGGTAGTAATTTGTGTCACTGGTGTCATGTGTTACCCACACAGCATGCATCTGTGAACTGCAGAAGGTAGTGTGAGGATTGCAGTCTGTAGTTAGTGACTTCATATCCCTTAAAGGACACATGTTGCAACAACCCCTGTTAGGACAGTGCATGTATGAGGTTATTACAGCAGCATGTCAATATTGGCCCTGTGTGTGTGCTTCCAGCCACAACTCTTTCAACCTTTGTACATATGT
>NC_056740.1:189522094-189567094 GCF_019279795.1 Protopterus annectens
AATTTGTTTGACTGTACCCCAGATATGTCACTGCCATGGTGTCAGCACAGTGAGGTACCCTGTTGTGAAATATGACTGCAGACCATCCTCGTGCTGACACATGTAAACCTACAACACACCTGCATATCAATTTAGCGACCACAACCAAGCAGTGTTACTAACAACTAGAAGGCATCCTCGCTGGATGACTAATGCACTACCTGCCAATTATACCTCACACTCTATGCCCTGCAACATGTTACACTGCAGGACTGTGGTACACTGGTGTACAGTCATTGTGTGCATCAGAACCATATCAGCCTGTCCCTGCATCGATGGTATTTGACAGGGATGGGGCACAGGTATCATATTCGTAGGGTGTGGTGTTGGTCTGCCAGAGGCCAAGGGTGGGCCATACATTTGACACTGTGTGTGGATGAGGGGTGTACTCTGGGGAGCTGGCTGAGGTGATGTGGTGTGTGTCGGTATGAGGTGCCCTAGGTGTGTTTGCATAGTGTGTGGGTATGCATGCACACAGTTCTGCCTTTTGGCTGCCGTACACAGGTGTTTATGGACAGCTGCAGACCATACCTGGCAGGGTGTGCAGTTCACTGCCTCCGGCCACGGACACATGGACTGTGCCTGCCAGGGGTTCCATGGGCAAGTGCAGGTACATGCGTTGAAGTGCTACTCATCTGCTGATGACATTTGTCCACTGGTACCACATCCCCCCTGGGACTGGCCAAGATCACGTGCACGTGGTCTGGTGTGGTGTGGACAGCACACACCCCGCACTGCTGGGGCTGCTACTGCCACTATGGGAGCCCCTTGGTGTCCTAGCACGCCCAAGTTGAGTGCCAGCTGTTGGTGTTGCTGGGCCATGTCCACGTGGGCATCGCCGCATCTCCACCACATGTCGAAGCACAGACCCACCACGGCTGATGAGGGCCAATCAGCTCATTATGCCATCTATCCACTTGCTCGTTAGAAGCACGGATGGCAGCCGCCACTTCACGGAGGTTGTCGCCTACAGTAGCAAGTGCAGCCCTCTGCAGCCGAAGGCCCTGTCTGGTGTAACTATCAGTACGTGCTTGCACCACCATTACAGCCTGGAACATGCTTCTGCTTATTGCAGCTGTGTTGCCTATGCCAGGGGCATGATGTCCAGCAGCCCTACCACAAGCACCCTAGGACATCCACCTATGTGGTAGCCTGCCGGACACAGTAGGCATGGTTTCCTGTGGACTGCCATTGAACGCCAGCTGTCCCTCTGCTATGGCCACTGGTGCTGGGGTGTGTATATGCACTGTAACTGTGTGCAGGGATGGTGTGGCTAAAAGGGGATGTCAAATGTTGAGGCAGTGTCAGCCCCTGGAAACCCCATCTGTGCCTCACCATTATCGTCATCTGTGTCTGTTTGGACACTTGCATCTGATTGGGTGCAGGAGGGACCCTGACCCACCTCTTCACCTGTGAGGGAAAGCAATAACTGCACTTTAAAACCTGTACAGCATTGCTTAACCACACTCGCACACACTCACACCTCTATACTACCTATCTGTCCATGCCTTTACAGACAGCCCCACGTATATGTCCATGTGTTACCCCATTCTGCATCACACTTGTTAACATACACACATTGCCACCACTCATTAACATCACAGTCCTCTAAATGCCCACACAAGCAGCCACAACACAAGGCCTGTTGCTACATTACCTGCATGACCTGTCTGTAGTGGAGAAACATGGCCTCAATGCTGTCATTCGGTATGCGCCCTCTGTATTTCCAGAATGATGTGCATGGCCCCTATATGTGTGGGTTACTTTGTTGTACCCCTGATAGCTCCCACTCGTGTGTCATGTGTATGTAATGCTCAGTACATGCCAGATATGCTGCTCCATCGGCCCATCATGTGTCAACTGTAATATGTGGATACACTCCCTGTTGTTGACTTGCTTCCCTAATGCATCTGTAGAGCTGCATATGTGGGCTGTAGGCGAACTCTCCGCTGACAGCAATATTAAGTGTATACCTGGGGGTCTGCCTTCCCTCTGAATGCCTGATTCAAGCTACAGGCCATATTATACAATTTGTCCTGTGAGTGCATGACATGTATTCCTGGTGTGCAGTGTGGCATTCCATGTCCATGTACTGCACTGTCCAAAAGGGGGGAGTGCAGCCATATGTGCATACATGCCCCCCCCCCCCACACACACACACACACACACACACACACACACACACACACACACACAAATTCATACATTCATCTCCCTCCCACCACTTCGCCAGAGTGACCCTGCAGGCAAACTAACCACCAGGATGCACACACACAGTTGAGGTTGCACAATGATCGTACATACAGTCCTCCAATTACCCATCTGCCAACATGCAGAACATATGGTACAGAACAGCATATAGTTCAGCTATACTCACACCATGCTAGCAGTGGTATACATGTGTATGATGCATGTGCTGTGACCAGGTGATGCCCCTTCCCTTGGATACTTCACCCATGTACACATTATTGCTGTGCACCTGTTCTGTACCCTGCTATGTCCTGTGCACTAAAACTCACAGGTGTCCAACCCATTGCAGAATGTGTAGTACTGTGTCCTTTATGCCAGCTGTACTTCTCTCAGCCCCTGTGCGTTTCAGCAACACATACCTGGGATGATATGTGGACTGTCATTGGTGAATCCCAGATGCCTGATTTACAGCTGTCAACAGACCATGTATGGCCACTGCAGGAATGCTTACACTGACAACCATCAGAGAATACCGTGGCTATGGGGAGTGTGCACACCTTTATTGCTTTTACACACACATCCGTGATCTGGCATGGGACCACCACACTGCAGATCTTAGCTGTACACACACCCAGTATGTAACATGTCTTGTACATTGTTTACATTGTCTACAGATTGTCTTAGGTGTGTGGCTGCTGACCTCAATGCGTACACACCATGTGGGGATATGTGTGCACACCATTATCATGATGGTTCATCACACCTCTTGTGTGTACTACAGCAGTGACTGCTCATGGCAGGGGTATACCAGCATGGACCTTCTGCAATTGCTAGTGTATGTTCAGCCTACCCTACACATGTCCCCCTATTCTGCTTGATTGCAAGGTCTACTCGTGTGCGCATTCCATGGTGTTCACACAATGCCGTCACTATTGCAATGTGGGTAGGGTTACGGCTGCCACAGGTCCTGGACCTGACTATATGCAGATAGCCATTTCTACCATCCTTATGCTGCAGTGCACTGGTGTTTTCATGCCGAGACCCCCCCCCCTCAGCATTTAATCAGATGCGTGACAGGTAAGCCCTACACATATGTGTCAGCTTGCAGTGTCCCATACACACTGCACACCACATGTTGCAGCTTAGACCCAGCTGATAATGTGGACTACTGTAATGCCGTATGTCATAGTGCATCTCAGCAGCAGTTGGCATTGCCCTACAGGTATATACACTGGTGTTGCTCAATATATGGATGTTGTCCAGGACATGTCGCTACTGTAGGCCATGTCTTCTACCAACAGTATGTTACCCCCTGTGGACACATTCCGCAATGACAGAATGTTAGTTGTCATGCAGGTGTGTGACATACCCTTTCAATACCCATCATGTTTGCCCCTATGAGACCATGCATTTCACAGCAACAGTACATGCACATGTACAGCATGAATTCAGGGTATGTGTGTTAGATGTGTACATGGAATATAACATCAGCATTGCATGTCCGGTGTCTTGGCATGCATCTATATAGGACATACTCACCAGCTTCAGGCTGCTGCCTTGCTGTTACCTCGGAAGGGACCTACATAAGTGAGTGAGAGATGCAGTGCCAGTGGCCACACCTGTGGCACTGCTGCAGGGTGGGTGCAGTACTACCATACATCAGCCATAAATTCACACAATACTACCACATCTTCTACAATGCAGCAACGCAATAATTGTATGACATATCAGATATGCATGCTCTACCTGTTCCACTGCGGATATTTACACAACCGTGGTCTACTTATGTGCCCTGTGTCCTTACCTGCATGCTCATCGGTTGTTGTGTGGGTGAAACCCACGTCCACGAAGGGGCCAGTAGTTGATGGTGCTCCGGATGGGCAGGTGCCAGGAAGCTGGCCAGGAGCTCCTCCACACGTGTCAAGGAGGGATGGATAGCATGGCCCCCCATGGCAAGATGATCCCCCTGGACTGTGGCAGCATGCTGACGGGCATTGTGAAGCAGGTCACTACAAAGATGCCGGACCTGCTCATAACTGCGGTTATGCAGGCTGACATCATTGGCACTGTGGACGAGATCGTTCCACAGGGCAGTCAGCTCCTGCTGTTCTTGTGCTGTCCTGCCAGTGCAGATGCAGGTGGTTTATTTTATCATTCTCCTCCACGGAATATGCCGGCAGCCTGATGTGTGCCATCATGCCTGAAATACATGAGGATGGGAACAGACTTGAACGACTCGTATGGCAAGTTTACCACAGTTCATAATACGCATCTGTCACCCCTTCCCCCCACCATATCAGCTTCAACAGACTATACACACCTCATTAGGTCTGGCTAGAGCTTAACAACTGTTTGGACAGATTGTGTAGTGTGCCACACCTTCTGCTTTGTGATTGTAGCCATGTCCCCTGTGTGGACGCTAACATTGTTGGCCTGTTACAGACTGTTCACTTGCATGCCATTGTCAGGGCCACTATGGTTACATATATGCCAGTGGTATGGCTGCTCTTAGATTGTTGCACATCTGACAGTCTGTGATATGGGGGGGGGGTTCTATGCATGCTGTTGGACATGTACCAGGATTGTGTAGACTATTACTACCCAACATATGTACTATGACAGTGACATAATAACCTGTATATGTTTCATTGGCCAAATGATCCACCTCTCCACACCCATCTGACCAGGATACCTGGTCACATCACATGTGTGTGCCAACCTGGGGCCTCCTTGTGTACTGTTACAGCAATACCATCAGGTGGAACCACCCAGGGGATGTTGACCCACCCCCCCTCAGGCACACACTAACATGTTCCTGTCCTCTGAGCTCAGGTCTAGGGTCTGTTCCATACCGGGCTCCACAGACACATGAGGGATGTGCTACATCAGTCTGAGGCACCCAGTGCACATTCACTTGGCCAACATGCTCCTCCTGCTCAGTCTCCAGACCTGGTACCTTCAGGACGTAGACTGCTGTTGTGAGTGGCAGTTGGTGGGAGTCCTTGTTCCCATTGTGCCCATATTGGGGACCATGGGGTGTCCACATCACGGACCACACGCACCATCCACGGTGTTTACCCACCACATGTGTCACATACCCCTGTAGACTGTCCTCTAGATCTACCAATCCTGACACCTCCACTTGTGTATCTGCCATATTTCCCCATATTCCCATTGCATACTTCACAGGAGGGGGCATTGTGGTGTTAGGACGGGACTAACATGACCTACCTGTCCATGGTGCACACACTGCCAGCTGTAGATATCTGTCTGTATTGCTATGTGTGCTGCTGCCTCGCACATGGCACACATCATTGTGGTAGTGATATAGGGGACATGTCTTTCCATACACATGCTTGTGTGTGTGTGTGTGTGTGTGTGTGTGTGTGTGTGTGTGTGTGTGTGTGTGTGTGTGTGTGTGTGTGTGTGTGTACAGATGTAGACATTTGCATATTGGTATTAATCTATGTGTGTAGATATATGTGACTTCATATATATGTGCACATATGTGTCTGCACATGAGTATATGTATATTCCTGGACATTCATGCTGATATACATTTATCCTTGGATATTTGTGACATACGTACACATATGCATACCTATATGTGGGGTACATTCAGACAACAGCTCCACAATCTCAAGAAACTTTGCTGCACTATTCTGCCTTGCTACAACACAGACAGGTGCCACATATGAACACGGCCTGACGTTGGGGTATATGTGGGACCTGTTTGCAGGTAATTCTATCACACACCTATGGCATTCTGCTGCTACATTACAGACTCCCCTGGGTATCCTGCCAGTGGTGGTCCGTGGCTCCCACATGTCCATCATACTGACATTACTTCCACTACCAGCTATTGGCCACATCATATGCATATTCCCCATTGCACAACACACACTATGATGGCTTACATCCTGTCCGTCAGGGCTGATCTGCACAGTTAACCGCTATGGCCTTCTACCCACAGGGACAAACACTATTGTCCATAGCAGTTGTTCAGTTGACCATAATCACAACAACGCCTGCTGGCACATATAACGCATTCCACATAATCTATCACAGTACTATGGACCAGGTACTACATTCTAATACATGTACATAAATTAATAAAATCCAAAAAGTCAAAAAAACATGCCAGACCAGGTGTAAGTAAATTAAGCACTTTAGTTTACTTCATAAGCAAACTTCATCAGACAAAATAATCACACCAAGCCCTTTATATATCCCTCCAAAAGCAGCAATTAATAAATTAATCAATTACATAATTAATCCACTCTTAAATTAATACAAAACCCAAACATTTTCATTACCCCTAACATTCTAAATTTTTAATATCATACAAACAATTTTAATCAAGTTAAAAGGCGAATACAAGTCGGTTACCACAGCAGTACATTCATGTAAAACATGATTTCAGTCTTAAAATACATTTACTAGACAAATTATCATTCATCCCAGGGAAAAGATGTGCATTAAATCTTAATTGCCAAATTAGTTCCCTTTCATCCAATTTTAAGGCCACAGGATCCCTCTATCCGTGCCCACTACCTGATCAATCAAAAAATAGGAAAGCATGCGATGGATACAGACTGATATGCCTAGCTAGAGCATTGTTCAAATTTAATGTCCTAATGTTATATATATATATGCTCATAAATGCGCTGTTTAAGGCATCTTTCCGTCCTTCCAATATAAAATGCAGGACAAAATTGGCACATAGCCATATAAACCACATTTTTAGAAAGACAGTTATAGTTGCCCTTTAGAAAGTAAGTCCTCCCATACATATTAAATGAATTTGTAACATTCATAAATTTACAGAAATGGCAAAAAACACACTTAGACATTCTACCATTAAAAGTAACAGCATTGGTGGTCCTTTCTAATATATTTTTCAAGTTATTACCCTTTCTAAACACAATTCCAGGTTTTTCTTTTATCCTTCCATTGATGAAAGTGTCCTTCAAAAACACCAATTCTTATTAATAATATATCTAAGGGTTATTCACGTCCAGTGAAAATGTAGTAATAAAGCCACTCTGTGAAATTTCATCTTTCACGTCGGACTCAATATTCTCATATCAAGATAATTCATGGTCATATCACCACCGGGAATATCGATTCCCTCAGAAGGCAGAGCATCCCCAACCAATAAATCAGTACATAAAAGGGGCTTAAAAAGTCCCAATCTTTTAAAACTGACCATCAAAAATTTCATCCATCAGGCGGGGTGGGTAACCTTTTAACAAACACATTTTCAGTAAATTACATTCTAAAATGAAGTCAGCTTCATCCGTGACCATTCCAGATGCTCTAACCATCTGCCCCATTTATGACAGCCTTCTTTTGGTGATAGGTATGGGCACTTGACCAGTGCAGGAAGGCATTAGAATAAGTAGCCTTCCTAAAGATCTTAGAAACAAATCTTTTATTAACTAAATCCTTACATAATTCAATGTCCAGATATGAAATGGAATCCGTTTTAAATTCAAATGTAAACCTCAAAAAAAATCAGTAAAATTATTCATATGTTTCATAAGGGCTTCCACTGACTCCAAACTACCCTCCTAAATTATAAAAATATCGTCCAGGTAGCGAGTATACCAAATAACATTTCTCTTGAAAAGGCCATTCTTAAATAAAAACTCCATTTCCCAGTGCGCCATAACTATACTAACAAATGTTGCACCACAGGGAGAACCCATTGCTACACCGTTTTTTTGCAAGTAAAAGTCCCCATTGAACATAAAGTAATTATTAGTTAAAACCAATTCCAAAATGTAAACCAGTAGGTCAATTTCCTTACCATCCACTCTTTTACATACAAGGAAATCCCTAACCCATACCAGCCCAGTTTCCTGAGGTATGACGGTATGCAATTCCCTAACGTCAGTCGTTAACAAATTAAAGTTCCATGATAAATATAATTTTCTAATAGCCTTCAGGAAGGCCCAAGAATCGCGACAAATATGCAATTCACCTTCAAGGTACTTTTTCAGCCTAGCATCCAAATACTTTGCGCACCCAAAGGTAAAAGATTGCCTACCCATCCACAATTGGGCACATAGGCAGATTCTTCATGACCTTATGTATTTTCCGCAATCCAAAAATCACTGAAGTAACAGAACTAGTAATGGAAAAATTCAATAAATCAATATCTGTGGATGCTTCAATAAATCACTAATGTACCCATTAAAGCTTTGACAAGCCCCATTCATCTCATTCCTGGAAACCTTCTCATAGGCATCACAGGCTAATAATGCACACATACGAACATTATAATCAGATAAAGTCATGAAAATGAGGCCTCCCCCTTTATCAGGTTTTATAACCCAAATACCGCTAGTTTTTAAAAAGGATAGAGTTTCCTTCTCGGAATCAATAATATTAAACATGGATACATCCGGTTTACAATTATTTAACAAACATCTATTGTCATTTTCGCAAACCTTCTCAAATAGTTGTATGGTACTATTAAGCGGTGAGTTAAAAACACTTGCAACTCTAAATTCACTAGCCAGTTTACTGTTATTGCCAAACAGCACATTTAAATTCAATTTACGTATTAAACTTTTCAAATCAATCAATGATGATCTTCGTGTTTCACTGTTGCAGTCATTACATTTGGGTAATCTGCTGGCAGGTTGCCCTCAGTCGGCCTGAATATCTAAGTCTTGGGGCCTGCGTCGGTTGCGGTCTCCTCTTCCATGACATCAGGGGTATAAAACATGCAGCTGACACCATTTTCTTCAGTCTTTCTTGCTGTGCGGTGCCCGAAGCAGAAGCAGTTCGCAAGTGCCGGTCAGCCGACTCTTGAAATTTTTGCAATCGAGTTTCAGAACCGAAGTCTTCAACTAAAGCTAAGTACCCCGTTGGGGAATCTTTTTCTTGCTCCTTACCGTTGTCAGTAAAAGTTAATAATTGCATTACTTGTGGGAAGCAAATACCTCATAAGGATTTTCATTTGTACTGTATTATTTGCCAAGGCCCAGATCATAACGTGCCTTGCTGTCGGTTTTGTGCTAGATTTAGCCAACGCACTATTAAGCGTTGGCATATCTTTGGTTCAAAATATTTTAGAAACGGATTTAATTACCCTGAAATGTCATCGGATAGCAGTCAGACTACCGGAGTTCACAAAAAATGCATAGAAAAGGACAGCGACAGACTGTTGAGGTCCAAAACCGATGAAGCTTCTCCTAAGCCAGTCGCCGGTTCACTGGTACTCAGTGAGGCACATTCGCAGCCCCTGATACCCACTACTTTTGAGTCGCAGGCCTCTACCGAGACCCATGTGGAGTCTGGTATGCCGCGAGATTCTCAGAGTATTGTACCCGCGGATGTCTCTCCCTCGGATGGGTCCAGAGCCGCTGAGCAGGCACCGGTTACTGAGGGTGTTTTCAGGCCTCAACATTTCTATATAAAACCGCCTGCTTCAAAAACAAAAAACTTCTAAGACTAAAAATGTAATGCATGAGCCATGTCCTCAGGGCCCCTATGCCTAAAAAACAGATGATCAAAGTGGCTGAGGACTTAATTACCTTGATCATGGGTTCCCAACCCCCTCCTGATAAGAGGCCTAGGGAAGACACTGATTATGAATCTTCAGATGAGGTTTCTATTTCTTCTGATCAGGAATTTTCTATACCACCCTATGAGAATTCAGATGCAGAAAAATCCATCCCATCTGCATCCCCTCCTGAAGGTTATTCTTTTGGAGAAACCTTGCATACTTTAAAGGAACATTTTCATTGGGAGAGTCAGGATTTCTCGGAATCAAAAAAAGAGGCTTAGGGATTTCCTTCTTCCTCAGCAGAGGCCTTTGGCTAGAACTCCTGTATTAGACATTGTAGATGTGCTTTTGGAATTTAGCATGGCTCCTGATTCCCTACCTCTGGCTCCTAGTAAGCCAGACAGATATTACAGGGTTCCTGACTCTAACAAATTTTTATTCAAAAATCCTGCTGCTGCTGACCCTGAAACTATCTCACAGGGTCCCAAAGGTGTAAAGGCCTCTTCAGCCAAGAATCCTACCTCCTCTGATAGAGATTCCAGGGCGCTGGATAGATTGGGAAAGAAGGTTTATACTTCTGCAACCTTGGCAATTAGGGCCTTAAACTGCCAGTTTCATATGCTTAAATATCAACAGCATGTTATGGGATTATTGAAACGGCAAACAAAAAAAAACAAAGAAATGCAGGAATTATTGCATGCAGCAGATCAGGATGGAAAGCATACTTTGCAATGTGGTTTTGATTCCTTGGAGGCCTCTTGCAGGGCCGCAGTTACTGTATCTGTGATTAGAAGGCATGCCTGGCTCAAGGAGCAAAATCTGCCTGATCATGTTAAAGCTAAATTGTTGGATGCACCTTTACAGCATGATACTCTGTTTTGTAATAAGGCAGAAGAGGTTTTAAAGAAAATGGAAGACAAAGCTAAATCTATGCAAACTGTAAAAGATTTCTTACAAGTGCAGCGACCCAGATTCAGTAGACACTGGCCTACAAAACAATTGGTCCTTTTCTGTGTCCCAACAGAGCCTCACAAGGCAAATCCAAATGCTCAAAAGGCTCTAGATACCAGTCACAGGGTTCTTACAAGTCAAACCAATGGGTTGCCTCTATACCTCCAAATGTGGAGGAAACAAAGCACAATCCTACAGTAAGCAGTCTCAATGACTTCTCTCTGCCATCACCAAGCACTTATCTTTTGGCAGCCCCCTTGGGGGGAAAGTTAGCACTTCATGCTCAAGATTGGCAGTTAATAACCCAGGACAAGTGGGTATTAAACATAGTATCCCAGGGGTGCAGATTTCATTTCCATACCTTGCTAGTTCCAAACGGTTGGCCAGATCTGCCACAAAATCAATGGGCAGAGAGACAGAAACAAGTCCCTCATGGATATGGAGGCTATTCAACCAGTACCAGAACAGGAAAAAGGGCAAGGGTTTTATTCAAGACTATTCCTGGTACCCAGAAAAGACAATGCCTAGCACCCAATATTGGATTTATCGATTTTGAACACATTCTTGGACATCCCAAAATTCAAAATGCTGACTTTACAACAGCTTCTGCTCGTGCTGGGCAAGAATGCTTGGTTAGTGACTCTAGACTTTAAAAGAGGCATACCTGCATATCCCAATAAGGGAATCGTGCAGAAGATATCTCCGTTTCAAGGCTGGTTTCATGCATTAACAATTCTCTGCACTGCCCTTTGGCTTATCTTCTGCGCCCAGGGTCTTTACAAAGTGCCTGGCACCAGTAGTTGCGTTTTGCAGACAAAGAAGCATACAAAAATGTCCTTACTTGGACGACTGTCTCATTCAAGCAGAAAACAAGGACATTCTTCTTCAACATCTGGCGTTTGTAAAAAGGCTTATAACATGCCCAGGGTACACAATAAACGAAAAGAAATCTCAACTGGTACCCTCTCAAAAAATTACATTCTTGGGTGCAAGCCTGAATACAACTGCCCAGATGGCTTACCTTATGCCAGACAAAGGCAACTGACTTACTTCAAACAGATGGCAACAAAAACCCAGTTATCTGCAAGACAAATTCTGCAGGCTTTGGGGTTCATGGCATCTTGCATTTACTAATTCCATATGCAAGACTGCATATGAGGAAACTACAGTGGTATCTAAAAAGTTTATGGAGTCAACGTTGTCACAGTCTGGAAACAGTGATCCCTCTCATTCCCTTCCTATAACAGGAGTTTCTTTGGTGGGGAGAGACATGTCACCAGAACATGGGACGGCCATTCACTCTACCCCCTGCCACCCAAACCCTAACTACAGACTCATCAGACTATGCTTGGGGAGCCCATCTGGAGGGAGATGCATTCAGGGCATATGAAGCCCAAAACAAATGCATCTGCATATCAACCAGAAGGAGATGTTAGCTGTTAAGAATGCCCTGACAGCCTTCAAGGATTTACTTTATCCAGGACAACTATTGATAAAGATGGATGACACCACGGTTATGTGGTACATAAACAGGGGGGTACACATTCCTACCCCCTTTGCAGACTAGCCATGGCATTGTGGGACACAGCCCTGACTTACCAAGTGCATCTTCAAGCTCAATTCCTGCCAGGAAAACAAAATACTCTGGCAGATGATCTAAGCAGAAATCTTATGGCCCCTCACGAGTGGAAACTGGACCCACAAGTCTTCAGCATGATAACAGAGAAATGGGGGAGTCCAGACATAGATCTATTTGCCTCTCCCCAAAATTATCAACTGGACAAATTCTGCACAAGGACTTATCACAGACAAGCATGGAAAGTGGATGCCCTATCCTTCAGTTGGAAAAACCTATCGGTCTACGCCTTTCCTCCTCTGCCTCTTCTCCCCAAGGTCTTACTAAAGGTCAGACAGGAAAAACCAAAAATGATCCTAATTGCCCCGGACTGGCCTCGCCAGCACTGGTACCCAATTCTAAGGAATATATCTCAGCTCCCTCCTTGGTACTTGCCTCAAATACCTCATCTACTGTCTCAGCAGAGCAATCAAATTCTGCACAATCAGCTCCAAACTCTGAACCTGGCAGCGTGGCTTATTTAATTATTCAAACAACACCTCTCAGTAAATCTGTGATGGATGTCATTTTGGAAGCCAGAAGGCCTAGTACTAGAAAATCTTATGCTGATAAATGGAAGAGATTCTGTGCTTGGAGCCCAAGGACAAGGAACGGACACAGCAAAGACAAATATTCCTCAGATTTTACAATACTTGACTGAGATGCTTGACAAGGGCCTATCCTTTTCATCAGTAAAAATCCATGCCTCTGCCATCTCAGCTCATTACAACACAGAGCCTCCCATCTTTTCTCATCCTCTGCTAAAACAGTATCTTAGAGGGGCCAAACATTTAAGGCCTCCCAGAAGATCACCAACTCCTGCATGGGACCTTTTGTGCTGGAAAAGCTCACCCTGCCTCCTTTTGAACCAGCAACTACTGCGGATATAAAGTTTTTATCTTGGAAAACCGCTTTTTTCTGGCAATCACTTCAGCAAGAAGGGTTTCAGAACTACAGGCCCTCATGGCTGTGGAGCCTTTTATTATATTTCATCCAGACAGGGTGTCCCTCAGGACCAATCCTTCCATTATGCCTAAGGTGGTATACAGTGTGGCTCTTAACCAAGCTATTCACCTGCCAACTTTTTACCTAAATCCGGAGAACAAGGGGGAGCGGATTCTGCATTCCTTGGACGTACACAGACAACTAAGATTCTACTTAAACAGGACCAAATCTCTAAGAAAGTCTGAGCAGCTACTGGTGGCATTTGCTGCAGGATCAGAGGGGAAGGCTATTTCAAAGTGGATAAGCCACTGCATTCATTTCTGCTACTTGCATCATGGTAAACCAGTGCCCAAGGAAATAGGGTCACATTTCACCAGGGCTGCATCCACCTCAGCAGCTTTTCTCAGAGGAGTTCCAACCAAAGACATTCTAGAAGCTGCAACTTGGAGCTCTGTTCTTACATTTACAAAGCATTATAATTTGCCTCTCTTTTCTAAGTCCAGGGCAGGCTTTGCCACTGCAGTTCTGCAGGGCCTTATAGCAGATCCTCATGCTATTTAGCTCCATCCTCCCATCCATAGATATGGGATTCTACCCAAATGTAATAATTGCAACAGTGAAACGCGAGGAGCATAGTACAGTTGTGTACACTTACCATAAATGTAGATGTTCGAGTGTATTCACTGTTGCAGTCCGGGTTACCCACCCGTCATACCCCTTTTTCCTAGAACTCCTCTTTTCTCCACTATATTCTACAGCCTTTGTGGTGTATTTGCTTTTAGATGAAGGTAAAGCTTATGTTACAATTGCGCATATATATATATATATATATATATATATATATATATATATATTTATTTGAGGGGCACATGTATTTGGGGGGGCACCTGACATCTGAGGCAAGAAAAACTGAAGAAAATGCGTTGGCTGCATGATGTCCTTCAAGAATGCAACTGCAGTCATAACATGTGGGTTGTCCTGCCTCAGGCAGCCCTCGGTCGGCCGGATTCCAAAGTCTGGGTCCGACGTCGCCTGATGTCGCATTTCTCTCCGACGTCAGAGCGGCTGGAGTACATAAGTATCAGCCGACGCCATTTTCTTCAGTCTTTCTTGCCGTGCGGTGCCCGAAGCAGAAGCAGTTCGCAAGTGCCGGTCTGTCAGCTCCTGTATTCTACGATACCGAAGTCATCAAAAAAGCTAAGTACCCCATTGGGGACCTTTTCTTGCCTCAGCCGATGTCAGAAATTACTGAAAAAGTTAACAATTGTCTTTTTTGTGGTAAACAAATACCTCATAAGGATTTCCACTCTTACTGCCTCCCTTGCCTGGGCCCAGACCACGACGTCTCGGCCTGTGTAGCCTGTGCTCGCTTCAACAAGCGCACTCTCAGGCGCCGGGCGGAGTTCGCTGAAGACTTTTTCGGCGATAAATTTGCTTACACCATGCCGTCGGATCTTCCGACATTGCAAACTCCCAAAAAGTGAAAAGACCGGGATCGACATCCTCGGCCCGCGTCTACCACCGACTCCACGCCAAAACCTACCGTGAGTGCTCCGGTTCCCTCTGAGACTGTCTCTCCACCGCTACGAACCGAAGCTACCGCATTACCGACGACTCAGATTCCAGACATTACCCCGACGCCAGTTATAGACTTTCCTCCGGATACCGAAACCGAGGAAGTGCCCGAGACCATTGCTGTAGACAAGGTCACTCCTGCACGTGGAGCTGCCAGGCCTCCTATGGCCATGTCTATTAAGGCCAACACTAGGGCTAAGGCAGCCAGCAAAACTAAGCATATTACTACCAAATCCTTACCTCAGCCGACTCCGGAGACACAAATTATGTCCATGGCTGCTGATTTGATTTCCATGATTAGAGGTTCACAGGCTCATCCTGAGAGAGCATCCCAGCCTCCTCCTGATAAAAGGCCCAGGTTGAACCCTCTGACCCTTCTCCTTCAGATGAAGACTCTGAGGGCTCTGTCCACTCTGATAGCCAGGAAGAGCTCTTCCAGACCTATGAGGACTCGGATGCAGAAGATTCCATACCTTCGGCCTCCCCTCCCGAGGATATTTCTTTTGGGGAAGTTCTGCACACCATGAGGGAACATTTCAAGTGGCAGGGTCAGGAATATTCTGATTCTAGGAAACGCCTTAGGACTTTCCTTAAGAAGCCTCAGCACAGGCCCTTAGCTATTCCTCCTGTACTTGATGTTCTGGATGATTTGTATTCTGATTCTAGTGCTACCCCTGATTCTCTTCCTCCTGCTCCAGCCAAGCCAGACAGGTATTACAGGGTCCCAGAAACTCATTCCCAATTATTCAGGGCCCATACTGCTGATTTGGAAACTATTTCACAGGGGCCTAATGGAGTTTAAGCCTCCACCTCAAAAAATCCTTTGCCCTCCAACAGGGAAGCAAGGTCATTAGAGAGATGGGGTAAAAAGGTTTACACATCCACTACCTTATCTATGAGAGCTTTAAATTGCCTTTTCCATATGTTCCAATATCAGGATTATCTCTTAGAAGATTTACAAAAAACATTAGCTTTTCCTGATCCTTTAGACAGGAAGACTTTGCAGGAAGCTGTACATAACACTCAGCAAGTAAGCAATCACTTCCTGCAGTGTGGATATGATGCACTGGAAGCTTCATGTAGGGCAGCTATGACAGGGGCAGTGATGCATAGACATGCTTGGTTAAAAGATCAACCTTTACCAGATCATGTAAAAGCAAAACTTCTGGATGCACCTTTGGAAAAGAACAAGCTTTTTGGTGCAAATGCTAAGGATGTGTTAAAGACCATTGAAGAAAAAGCAAAATCAGTTCAAACTGTAAAGGATTTCCTCCAGGTTCAACCCCCCAGATTCAGTAGGAATTGGCCTTCAAAAAACTGGTCCTTTCCTAATCCAGAAAAGTTTCAAAGGGGTAAGAACAGACGTGGCCGAGGAAGAGGCCATTACAGAGGCCCTTACAGGGGACGTCAATGGCAGCCAGGAAACCAAAGAAGTGACGCAGGGGTTTCACCTGCCCAACAACCACAAACTCAATGACTTTCCTCTACTACCGCCTACCAGGGAACAACTAGAAGCTCCCTTGGGAAATTATCTCTGTTTGCAGAAAACTGGCACAGACTGACAAAGGACAAATGGATTTTGGACATTATAGACCGAGGGTACAGGTTTCATTTTCATACCTTACCAAGAAAACAAGGCATGCCAAATCTACCACAACATCAAAGGGCAGAGGCTATCAAGCAAATCACTCTGCTGACTCGAATGAAAGCAATAGAAAGAGTTCCACAACAAGAACAGGGGTTTTACTCAAGACTGTTCCTTGTACCAAGAAAAGAAGCTCAATGGAGACCAATACTGGACTTGTCCGCATTAAACACCTTTCTCATAGTACCAAAGTTCAAAATGCTGACTCTACAGCAACTCCTTCCCATGCTGGGCAAGGAGTCGTGGCTGAATACTCTGGACCTCAAGGAGGCATACCTGCATGTCCCTATCAGACACAGCTGCAGAAGGTACCTCAGATTTCTTGCAGGGCCAGAGCATTATCAATTCTCAGCATTGCCATTTGGCTTATCTACTGCGCCCAGAGTGTTTACAAAATGCCTGGCTTCAGTAATTGCTCATTGCAGGCTCCAGGGTATGCAAATTTACCCGTACCTGGACGACTGCCTCATACAAGCGGACGACAAATTGATGTTGACAAAAAATCTGGATTGTCATATGATTACTTCAAGCTCTGGGATACACAGTCAACTTCCAAAAGTCAAGACTGCAGCCATCCCAGCAAATAATCTTCTTAGGAGCCAAACTAGACACCGCCTCTCAGATGGCTTACCTGACAGAAGACAAGCAAGAGAAGTTAACTCAATACTCCAAAGGTTTAGCAAAACTCACCCAGATGACTGCAAGGAGATTCCTACAGGCCCTGGGTTACATGGCATCCTGCATTCTACTGGTTCCATTAGCAAAACTACACATGAGAAAGCTTCAATGGTACCTAAAAAGCATTTGGTCTCAGCACAGCAACAACTTGGAGACAATCATACCACTCATTCCATGCCTACAAAAGGAATTCCTATGGTGGGCCTCGGTGAGCCAGGAAAACACAGGTATGTCATTCAAAAAAACACAGATAACACAGACCATGACTACAGACACCTCAGACCTCGGATGGGGGGCGCACATGGAAGGCAAGTGTATACAAGGACAATGGTCTCCAAAGGAAACACATCTGCATATAAACCAAAAGGAAATGCTGGCAGTAATGCATGCTATCGAGGCTTTTCAAAACCAACTCCAGCAAGGCCACTTAATGATACGGACAGACAACAGCACTGTGATGTGGTACATAAACAAGCAGGGGGGCACCCACTCTTACCCCCTTTGCAGACTGACAATGCAGCTTTGGGAGAAATCGCTGAGTCTAAACATCCAGTTACAATCCCAGTTTGTTCCAGGAAAAGACAATATGTTGGCGGACAGCCTAAGCAGGAATTTCACAGATCCACACGAGTGGAGGTTACATCCGAAGGCTTTCGGATAACTCACTTCGACATGGGGCAAGCCAGAAGTGGACCTATTTGCCTCTCACCTCAATCATCTTCTACCAAAATTTTGCACAAGGACATACCATCCAAAGGCTTGGAAAATAGATGCCCTTTCATTCAATTGGAACTCCCTAGCAATCTATGCATTCCCACCTCTGCCACTGATGACCTCAGTATTACTAAAGATCAAAGCAGAGAAGCCCAAGGGAATCATAATAGCTCCGGATTGGCCAAGACAACACTGGTACCCACTACTACGGAGCATATGTCACACCAGGAGGTGGGCCCTCCCTCAGTGGCCCCTACTTTTGACTCAACACAATTTCGAAACACTGCATCCAAGCCTTCAGACACTGCAGCTAACAGCCTGGGAGATCCCATAAATAACTTCAGCTTATCTCTCTCCAAGGAAGTTCAGCGAATACTGACAGAGGCTCGAAGACCATCCACCAGAAAGGTTTACTTAGCAAAGTGGAAAAGATTCAGCAATTGGAATACCAGCAAAGGACATGATGCATCATTACTCAACATCCCACTTATCTTGGAATATTTGGCAGATATGTTACAGAGCGGCCTCTCATATTCTTCAATAAAGATACATGCATCTGCTATTTCAGCTAGATACAACACTGATCCTCCAGTTTTCTCTCACCCTCACCCCTTACTAAGACAATTCCTCAGGGGAATCAAGAACATCAAGCCACCAAGAAAGGCCCCAGTGCCAGCCTGGGACCTCAATTTTGTCTTAGAAAAACTGACTCTACCTCCTTTTGAGCCAGCAGCTTCAGTTGACTTGCAATTCCTCTCATGGAAAACAGCTTTCCTGTTGGCAATCACCTCAGCAAGAAGGGTTTTGGAGCTACAGGCCCTAATGGCAATACCACCCTTTATTATTTTCCACAGAGACAGGGTTTCATTAAGGACCAACCCTACCTTTATGCCAAAGGTGTGGTATCTAGGGTTTCTCTAAATCAAGCCATTCATCTGCCTGCTTTCTTCCCCAATCCTGAGAACAAGGGGGAAAGACTTCTGCATACCTTGGACATTCATAGACAACTTCGATACTACCTGGACAGAACCAAGGCCAGTAGGAAGTCTGAACAGCTTTTTGTAGCTTACGCCCCTGCAGTCCAAGGAAAAGCAATTTCAAAACAGACTATTTCTAAATGGATTGGACATTGCATCAGATTCTGTTATTCCTTTCATGGAAAGACTGTTCCAGCCTATGTCAGACCACATTCTACCAGAGCTACAGCCACCTCTACAGCTTTTTTAAGAGGGGTGTCTACAAAGGACATTCTAGAAGCTGCTACATGGAGCTCCGTGCATACATTCTCCAAACACTACAATCTCCCTCTATATTCCAGATCCAGAGCAGGCTTTGCTTCGGCAGTCCTGCAGGGTTTGATTGCCACACCTTCTCTTTCCTAGAGCATACCTCCTCCCCCAGCTAAGCTATGGTATTCTACCCACATGTTATGACTGCAGTTGCATTCTTGAAGGACATAGTACAGTTTTGTACCTACCATAAATGTAGATGTCCGATAGACATGCAACTGCAGTTGGGTTTTCCCTCCCTCCATACCCCTCTATGCCTAGGGTCCACTCCTATCCCCCTTACTCTTAGCTGGGGATATCTGTTATGGTGTATTTGTCTTATTGCTCATGTATTTGTTTGGAATCCTGTTTTTGTCTTCCAGTTTGATTACAGCCTTCCTTAGAGGGCACCTGGCATCTGGGGCAAGAAACACTGAAGAAAATGGCGTCGGCTGATGCTTATGTACACCAGCCGCTCTGACGGAGAGAAATGCGACATCAGCCGACGTCGGACCCAGACTTTGGAATCCGGCCGACCGAGGGCTGCCTGAGGCAGGACAACCCACATGTTATGACTGCAGTTGCATGTCTATTGGACATCTACATTTATGGTAGGTACAAAACTGTACTTTTTATACCCCTGACGACCTGACGTCATGGAAGAGGAGACTGCAACCAAAGCAGGACCCAAGACTTTGATATTCAGGCCGACCGAGGGCAACCTGCCAGCAGATTGCCCAAATGTAGTGACTGCAACAGTGAATACACTCTCTAACATCTACATTTATAGTAAGTGTACACAACTGTACTTTCTAGCTAAATCGGCCCGAGCAGAGGGAACAAAAGTAAACCCATGGGCCAACAATTCAATAAGCACATTTGATGGCAAAAAATCAGTATAATTAAAAATGTTAAAATCAAGATGTTCATTTTAAAAAACATCCTAACCGATTTTGCTTTTACTGTCCTTGGACTACAGACTTCACAACATGGCGACACAGTTACCTCCTCCACCATTTGTTCACCTTCCTCTTCCACTGTTTCCAAGATGGTCCAACTTGTTGCTGTACATGATTGTCCATGCTGGATATCTGAAAATCCCGCTGCTGGAATTGCTGGTTAGAACGGGCATTACGATCTTGTTGCCCCTGCCTATTTTGCAGCCGTTCACTCTGTCTAATAGGCGAATTAACACTGGCATCAGGAACAGCTTCAGCGTTCTGCTCATTACTACTGATGCCATCCTGTATGGAGGAGTCCAAGTTTGATGAAACCATCTGATTGAACACATCAGGGGGGGAAGGATAGGCAGCACCATTCCCATAATCATGCAAGTCTCTAGCCAGTTTTTTAATCTTGGTCTCTTTCAATTTATTGAGTGAGCTATCAATACTTGAAAAAATCCAGCAATAATCAAATTTGTATCTAGAAAAATCACTGTCAGCTTGGATTTCCAAATCCAAGCGGGTTCAGGTTTCAAGGATTCGATTTGCGCGGAGTAGTCTTTGATCAGTAAATGAATGAACTCGCAGCCCTGTTTATCAAACAGGTTCAGCAGCTCCAAATGAAGGGGCGAGTTCCTAATAAGCCCAGTTGGAAAACGCCACTGCCTTAACCCTTTCGGGACTTGTTGACGGTGCAGGCATTAAGGTACAAAACTTCCAACTGAAGTTTCTTAAACTTAAATAATTTCTGATCAGATTTTTAAATTGTTGACAATATTATTCAATATAGGCTCGGCTACAACCCTGTTTCTGCCCAACCTCCCAGTGTCAAAACCGGGAAGGGCAGGTTCTTTAAACTAGTCATTCAAAGAAGGTAGTGTGACATTACCATTCAACGACCCTTGTACTGCATTCACAACATGCCCAGTACTATGTTGATTCCCAACTGACCCGATAGTCGGAACTGGGCCACTACCAACAGTGGCAGCCGATAAAGTAGTCCTTCGATCCTGAAGGGCTAGAGGTAGAGGGAAACACGTCCATGCTGCCACTAGGTCGTTCAGACATTCGGTCTGCAAGTATACCAACTTGTGTGAGATTTTGAATAAGCAAAGTCAAATTACTGATGGGGTTGGTATCGGGGGCAGTGTCCACATTTTCATTCGAAAGTAGAGGCTGCGAGCCAGTATATGTGTCATTAGACATGAAACAAACAAACAAAAACCAAAAAAAGGAAACAAACTAAGAAAATCCAAAAAGCCAAAAAAAAACACGCCAGACCAGCTGTAAGTAAAGTAAGCGCTTTTGCTTACTTCATAAGCAAACTTCATCAGACAAAATAATAATCACACCAAGCCCTTTATATATCCTTCCAAAAGCATCAATTAATAAATTAGTCAATTACATGATTAATCCACTCTTAAACGAATACAAAACCCAAACATTTTCATTACCCCTAAAATTCTAAATTTCTAATATCATACAAACAATTTTAATAGTTAAAAGATGAATACAAGGCAGTTACCACAACAATACATTCCTCTAAAACATGATTTCAATCTTAAAATATATTTAATAGACAAATTATCATTCCGCCCAGGGAAAAGATGTGCATTAAATCTTAATTGCGATATTAGTTCTCTTTCATCCAATTTTAAGGCCACAGGACCCCCCTATCCATACCCACTACCTGATCAATCACAAAAAAATAGGAAAGCATGTGATGGATACAGATTGATATGCCTAGCTAGAGCATTGTTCATATTTAATTTCCTAATGTTATATATATGCTCATAAATGCACTGTTTAAGGCATCGTTCTGTCCTTCCAATATAAAATGCAGGACAAAATTAGCACATAGCCATGTAAACCACATTTTTAGAAAGACCGTTATTACTTTGTCTGATGAAGTTTGCTCATGAAGTAAACGAAAGCGCTTACATGTTAAGTTGTCTATCTCGCCTTCATTCTTGCTGGATGGGTTCGGAGCCGACCTCGGCTCCGACTCGGCCACTCTAAAAGCTCGAGAGTTGGTTCCACCGGCTCGAGGCTCCCCTTATATCCCACAATGCTAGGCGAGAGTTACCTCAGATCTCGTTTGCCGCTACAGCTATCGAGGTTGGTTTTCTACCGGTTCTTGGTAAGTGAATTTTTCTTGTGTAACTTAGTCTATTAAAACCCCTTTAATTTTAATATTTTTACTTATTTCCTTAGTTTAGAGAAATTTTTATCCCCTTCT
Source organism: Protopterus annectens (assembly GCF_019279795.1). Lineage (NCBI taxonomy): Eukaryota > Metazoa > Chordata > Ceratodontiformes > Protopteridae > Protopterus > Protopterus annectens. The sequence continues at coordinate 189,544,417 of NC_056740.1, forward strand.
AAAAAAATTCCCATTTTTTCCCTCAAGAACTTTAGGTTCTTCCCTTGGGCCTACAGGCCTTTCTCTTTCCCTAGTGGAGTGTGTGTATTATTTCTTATTTTAAAAACCTAGTTAGTGGTTTTATTATAATTTAAACTTGACAGGGTGTAATTAGTGTGTTTGTGTGTGTGTTTGATTACACCTTTAGAAATGTCTAAGGAAGCAAAGGTCTCCGGATTCAAGAAGTGTGATGCGTGCTGTCAGAAAATGTCTCTGACAGACGCTCACACTTCTTGTGTCTACTGTCTGGGACCTTTGCACCTGCAGGACTCCTGTGCTGTGTGCCATGGCTTCAGCCCCAGGGTCCTGCAGGAAAGAAAAAATAAATTGATCTTAAGGGGCTTACTCAAGCCAGAGGATTCCCTTTCTGTTTCTACAGGGAAGCCCTCTAAGGCATCTAGGTCTTCGGCTCCGACAACTGAGCCGAGACCTAAGGTTTCTAAACCTCTGCCTACATCGGCTCCGGCTGGAGCCGATGAGTCTCAGTCCACAGTTTCTGTGGTTCCCTCGGCTCTGGCCGGAGCCGAGGTATTAGAAGTTCCCGTGTCGGCTCCAACCAGACCTTCGGAGCCGACAACTAGGAAGAGGTCCAGGTCACCATCTCTTGGCTCCGTTCATTCGGCTCCAGGATCTCCCCTGCTGTCTGAACGGAGCCAAAGATCTCACTCCTCTAGGTCATCGAGGCTGTCGGATCATGACCTTCAGAGGGTAGTGAGTCGACTTCTTAAGTCCGAGGCACTGGCCCAGATGCTTCAGAGCCCGACTCATCAGTCGATGCCTGCCCCGGTCCATCAATATATTCCTCCTTCGACTCTCTTGAGCTCGGAGCCGGGTCGCGTCGAACCGAGACTGTGATAGCGTCGGAGCCGATACAATTGTCTTCGGCTCCGTCGTCGGCTCCGATTTCTTCCTTGGAAGAATCTCGGCGCCGGACTTCCCTCGTCGGCTCCGAGGGGGTGAGTGGCATCGGACCCTTGTCCGACCCCCCTCTCCCTCTCGGTGCTTCGGCGCTGGTGAGTTCGGCTCCGACATCGGCCTCGGAGCCATCACTGTCGGTGCCGAGGGGGGTTCTTAGCTTCTCGGAGCGGGGACCTCTGGCTCTGCCTGACAGGGGTGCATTTGAGGTCATGCGGAGTGTGTTAGAGCCTGGCTCTACTCCACAGTTGGCTCCGTTCGCCCCTCCCTCTACAGTGTCTCAGGTTAAGTCGACTCACTCCCTCATCCCGGACCGCAGAGAGCCAGCTCCTCAGGAACCCCCTGTGGGGATTTCATCCTCTTCCGAGTCCTCTCCTGATTTGGCAGAAGAGCCCCCTCGGAAGAGGAAGTGTAAGAGGAAACACATTGACTCACCTGAGTCCATCACGTCAGACACAGATTTGGATGATTCTGAGGGTTCCCCCCGTTCCCCTTCTGAAGATGTCTCATTTGCAGACATTCTAGAGATCCTGAAACAGAGGGGAAATTGGCCAGCCCTCAACCCTTCGGAGGATCTAATCTGTGTATCTTGAGGCGTTGGCTCTCGTCCTTCCACCTCCTGGGTGTCCCCCTTTGACCCCTCATGCAGGTGGTTGCTAAGAAGGCATGGACGGCTCCTGATTCAGTGGACCCCACTCCCAGGAGACCCTCCAAGTTCATAACGGCACCAGCAGACAAACAGTTCTTAACAAAAGGAGTTTCTGTGGATGCTATGGTGGTAGCTGCTGCCACTAAGAAGGAGCTAGCTGATCCTTCAGTACCTGTCCATCCACCTAACAAGGAATCTAGGTCCATGGACAGGTGGAAGCGGATGTTCTCGTCAGCGACATTTACCATGCGTTCGCTGAACTACCTGTGCCATTTTACTCGTCTTCAAAGGGACTTGATCAAGGAAGCGAGTGAAATGTTAAAGGACCCTACAGCTGCGGGTTTTCAAGATAAGATGAACACGCAGCTGGCTACCCTTAACTCCATAACCAACTCCTCCATGCCTTCTTTCTTACGCGGCTGATGGAGCGAGTAGAGCCGCAGGGACAGGTGTGGCCTTACGTAGGCATGCCTGGATGCGGCTGTGCAATTTTGCGGACCCCTTCAAGACGTCTTTCACTAACTCCCCGTTTGATGGATCATCCCTTTGGTCCTCAAGTGAAAGAAACCTTGACTAGGTGCGAAACTGATGGCAAGACCCTTTCTGCCGCCGGAGTCCGTTTTCTACTCCTTCTAGGCCTTACCCCAAAGGCCAGAAAGGTGGAAAGATGTGGTTCCGTAAACAATCTCAAGGGACTTCGCCTGACGACAGAGTCGTTCCCGCCAGAGGCAGAGGCGGGAATAACAATGGTAGACGCCCTAGGGGCAGGGGGTCCGCAGAACCAGGGCAATCGGGAAGCCTTCCTGACGAGCCCTTTCAGCATCCCTGAGGTGTTGCCCGACTGCCCATCTTCGGAGGCAGTCGGGAAGATTGTCACTGTACCCAGAAGCCTGGCTATCCCTGACTCAAGACAAATGGGTACAGTCCATCATTTCCGAAGGCTATTCTATCCCCTTTCTTCACATTCCAAATCAGTCAAAAAAATCCCTTCCAGATGTTCCACCCGCTCAAAGGGATCTAGCGGTTTTGGAGATTTCAAAACTGCTTGCAAAAAGAGCAATTCAGCCAGTTCCAGCAGACCAGCAAGGATCTGGAATCTACTCAAGGTTCTTTTTAGTTCCAAAGAAAACAGGGGACTGGAGACCAATTTTGGATCTCAGTATCTTGAACAGATCAGTCAAGAAAACAAGATTTCGGATGGTCACGCTGCAATCCATCCTTCCCCTTTTGGGCAAAGGAAACTGGATGTGCTCTATAGACCTTCAGGATGCGTACCATCACATAAAAATGAACAGACGCTCCAGAAGATTCCTCCGCTTCAGGCTGGGAACCAGTCATTTTCAGTTCAGGGCCCTGCCCTTTGGTCTCACCACTGCCCCGGTGTTTACCAAATGCATGGCAGTGGTAGCTTCTCACCTGAGACGACAAGGATTCCAGGTGTTTCCATATTTGGACGACTGGCTCCTCACAGCTCCCACCAAGCATCTCCTTCTGATGGCCAGGGATTACACTTTTCGCATTTGTCAAAAGCTGGGTATTTCAATAAATTGCGAAAAGTCTGTTTTGTCACCTTGTCGTACTATTACCTACATAGGCAAATCTAGACACAGTAAACATGTCTGCGAGACTAACACATCAGAGAATAACAGACATTCACAAACTGGTCTCACTCCTTTTCAACAACAACAGAATCAAAGCCAGGTTAGTTCTGAAAGTGTTGGGAATTATGGCAGCGGCCATACCTCTGCTTCCATTAGCCAGATTCCACATGCGGATCCTTCAATGGATGCTCTTTACTCAATGGTCATACCAGCAACTTCCAATGTCTCACACCATTATGATCACGCAAGTGCAAAAATCATCTCATGTGGTGGATGTCTTCCCCTCAGCTCTTGTTGGGAAGACCCTTTGTTCCACCCTCCGGTTGCTACTCTGACAACGGATGCCTCCCTGATCGGGTTGGGGGCATTATCAGGGCAGGACGGTCCAGGGCACATGGCAACCAAACGAATGCCACTTGCACATAAATGTTCTGGAGATGAGAGCAGTGCTTTTAGCGTTGCAAGCCCTTCAAGACTCTCTTCCCTTGGGAACGATTGCAATCCAAACAGACAATATGTCTGTAGTGTGGTACATCAACAAACAAGGCGGAACCAGGTCATACCCCTGTGTCGAGAAGCACTCAGACTGTGGCAATGGGCGATTTCTTCTCAGCGGTTTCTGATAGCAACGCACATCCCGGAAGTCCAATCAAATTATGGACAAGTTGAGCAGAGCTATCCTCATGCCTCACGAGTGGTCTCTGAAAGACTCTGTTGTGAGAGAAATTTTTCTCAAGTGGGGTCAGCCTTGCTGCGATCTTTTTGCTACTCCCCAAAACAGCAAGTGCAGAGAATATTTCACTCTATTCCCTTTACCAGGCCAACCCAGCAGAGACGCTTTTAGTCCAAGTTTGGCCCGGGACTTCTGTATGCATTTCCTCCCTTCCCACTAATCTCTCAAGTGATACAGAAAGCTATCGCTCAGAAGGCCTCATTGATCCTCATTGCTCCTTACTGGCCTCGACAAGTGTGGTTCCCCTTTCTACATCGATTTCTTTTGGAGCGACCGTGGAATCTGGACCTAGTTCCAGATCTTTTGATCCATCAGTCGGGTCAGTTTCATCGCACCCACCCGTCTCTGAACCTCACTGCTTGGTTCCTCCAGTTCCAACCTTAGCCAGGCTTCCTCAATTATCTCACTCTGTTAGAGATATTTTGATAGCTTCCCATAAATCTTCCACTTGGAAGATTTATTTGAGTAAGTGGAAACGCTTCACATATTGGGCTCAAGGAAAGGACATAGATCCTTTCACTGCTTCCATCCAATTAGTCCTTGATTTTCTAGCTGAACTCTTCCATGCAGGTTCATCTCCTCTACACTTAAAGTTCAATTGGCAGCTATTTCTAACTTTCATGTGGGTATTTCTGAATCTGCCTTAATGTCCCACAAGCTTTGCAAAGCCTTTTTGAAAGGAGTTTTTCTTCTCAGACCTCCTATAAGAAATCCTCCTTCTCCTTGGGACCTAAATTTAGTTCTTGCTTCTTTGATTCTCCCCTTTCGAACCTGCAGTCTCCTGTTCTTTAAAATTGCTATCATGGAAGACTCTTTTCTGGTAGCTATAACTTCAGCTAGAAGAGTTTCAGAGCTTCAAGCACTCAGCTGTCGCCCTCCTTATCTATTGTTTCATAAGGACAGAGTATCCTTACGAACTAACCCGTCCTTTTTGCCTAAGGTGGTCTCGACGTCAAATCTAAATCAAAGCATTGACCTACCTGTCTTTTTCCAGAATACTCCAATAGGTCTGAACAAAAATTACACTGCCTGGATGTTCATCGTCAATTGAGGTACTACTTGGATAGAACAAAACAATTCAGAAAATCTGATCAGCTGTTTGTCTCCTATGCGGAAAGCAGAAAGGGACTTTCAGTTTCAAAGGTATCATTATCCAGATGGCTAACATCTTTGATTTCCCTTGTATATGAAATTAGACACCAAAACTGCCTAATAAACCTAAGGCCCATTCCACCAGAGCTTTGGCTACTTCTTTAGCCTTCCAAGACAGACTGCCTATTGACACCATTTGTGCAGCTGCTACTTGGGCTACTCCTCACACTTTCATTTCTCATTATAAGTTGGACTTAGCTTCTAGGCATAGAGCTAACTTTGGTTCCACTGTTCTCAGGAGTCTGTTCCGTTAGGCCACCCGGGTCAAGGTGCTAGGGACGGTCCCATCCAGCAAGAATGAAGGCGAGATAGACAACTTAACATATAGAAGTTATGTTCTTACCATAACGTTCCATGTTAGTTGTCTTCTTCTCGCCTTCTTCTGGCCCCACCCTCCTTCCCCTGGCCTGGACGGACCTAGAGGAGTTGTGATTGTGACCTCTCTTTCTACCACCTCTTTCTTAGGCATATGCTGTTGTGCATATTTCCTGGTTCAGGATGTAGGTCACCCTTCTTTCTTCCTGTTGTTAGAGGTGGACTCTGTTTAGAGTTATTCTGTTACTATTATAAGCTGGGGTTAGCTTACAAACGAGATCTGAGGTAACTCTCGCCTAGCATTGTGGGATATAAGGGGAGCCTCGAGCCGGTGGAACCAACTCTCGAGCTTTTAGAGTGGCCGAGTCGGAGCCGAGGTCGGCTCCGAACCCATCCAGCAAGAAGAAGGCGAGAAGAAGACAACTAACATGGAACGTTATGGTAAGAACATAACTTCTATTTTACTTACAGCTGGTCTGGCATTTTTTTGGCTTTTTGGATTTTATTAGTTTGTTTCCTTTTTTGGTTTTAGTTTTTGTGTCATGGCTAATGACACACATACTGGCTCGCAGCCTCTATTTTCGAATGACTATGTATGTGTGTGTGTGTATATATAGATATATAAATATAGATATATATATATATCTAAATATATATATATATATATAGATATATATATATATATATATATATATATATATAGACATATATATATATATATATATATATATATATATATAGACATAGACATATATATATATATATATATATATATACATATACATATATATATATATATATATAATATGTATTGCTGTATATATATTTTAACGACATAGCTGTATGGATGTCTGCATATATATGTGTGTGTGTATGTGTGTGTATATATATATATATATATATATATATATATATATATATATATAGATATATGTGTGTGTGTGTGTCTATATGTATACATATGTAATACAGAGAGGGAGAGGTATACATCTATTTATATATATATATATGCACACACACACACACCCCTACATATTTAGCTACATGTCCTGTAATGTTGAATGGTATTGCTGGATACTATGTTTGTGGAAACGTCAGGGCTATGTATATCTGCGGTGGCTTAGTGGTAAATCACATTGGCTATGGTGTGTAGGTTCCTGGGTGCGAGTCCTGCAGGGACTGTTTTATTTGTTGCTGGCCAGAACGAGGCCCGTTGGATACGGAGTGGTTGAAGCACTTTTACACAGTTGTCAGCAGGTTTGCATGACTGTAAGCACTGCTAACTTCTGGTGACATCCGCTTACACATGGTTAGCTTCACCATTTACGCATGTCTTTCGAACGCCCACCCAATCACGGGGAGGACATGCAGACTCCACACAGAAGGCACTCCAGCCGAGAATCGCCCTGCACTCCAGCCGAGAATCGAACGAGAGAACCTCTTACTGTGAGATAACTATTTCATACTAATATTCTGCCTTATTCTCTGTATCTTGTATTTCTAAAATCTCCCATCAAAAAGCTATTTTATCATCAGTTCTCTATTAAAGATTATGGTATCTTTATATGTTGACTTACTAGTACTGCTCTCTTATTTTTCTTGCATATTAAATATTTAATTTTTTTTAATTTCTCCAAATCTTTTGGGTTTCTAATATGATGGGAATAGACCCCATTCCTAAGTCAAGGTATGATTAAAGTTCATGAAATTAGTTTTGTTTCACTCTTTGAAGACCACCAAAAGTGTTCTTTGCAGCACCTGCAATGTGCCCAGTCCTTCTGCAATTCATACGGAGTTACGTATATTGGTAGCGTATCTAAATACGATTGTAGACTCTTGTTTAGAAGACCAGTTGCTCCTACTACTATTGGAACTATCTGGGTATCTATCTTCCACATTGCTCTCGTTTCTGCTTGTAAATCCTGATGTTTTTATGAATCTCTCTCTCTCCCTATCCCTATGCAGGACACTGTAGTCACTGGGTGTATCAGTTTCATTAATCAATGCTACAGTTATTTCATTCTTTGTGGATGTGCATGTTGTTTATAAGATGTTTACTCTTATTAATTCTAGTATTACAGTAAATCTTGACTGCATATAGAATCATTTTTGCTTGTTATAATTTGAACTGTGTGTTGTTTGGCCATCGTGAACTGCTGTTCTAATCTAAGCTTCACATCCTGACGACAGAATTTGATTAGAGCATGTGAAATGGCAACTCTCAACACCCAGCAGCTGCTAATTTCCTCTAAGTTTCTCGTTTTTCTTAATTCTTTTAAGCTGTTCTAATCAATAATAAACATCTAATTTTACTTTTTTTCTATTAATATGAACAGCGAGAGTTAATAATACTACAACATATATTCAACACAATGTAAGCAAATGATATGTGAACAACAGCTCAATGTAAAACATCACTATGGACTTTTCTTTTCTTAGAAGTGAAGAATTGGTAAAGCAAAAAGATGGCATTTTGAGTAGATTTCTCATATATACTTGAAAAAGAAAGAAACAATTCATTATTTTTCACAGACATCAGTTTTGAACTTTGACCTAGATTTTCTTCAGAGCAGCTCAAGGTGAGAAGAAGCCAGCATTCTTAGACAAACAGAACATTATTTTGTTCTCAAGCTTTCTCCGAATGTTACTTGCTTCATAAATTACATGTTTTGAAGCTTTAAAGTCTAGTACTAACCTTTTCGTTAAAGGGAAAATCTGTTTCAGAGATTTAGTCACTTGTTTTTAAGCTTTTTAATTTATAGAAACAGTTTTCCAGGAATTCAGCTCACTCTGTCGCTTGAGGGATATACTGTTCCACTCCATTTCTTAAGTAGTATTAAAAATGTTATTGCTGATGTTATGTGATCCTATCTCGCCTACATTCTGTACTGATGGGCTCGGAGCCGATCCCTCGGCTCCAACTCGGCACGCTATGCTATAGAGTGAAGCCTCTTATTGGCTGAGCTATTCTCTATCCCAGGATGCACCACCACTAATCCCCCAGATCTCGTTTGCCACTTACAAGCTAGGACGTGGTCTCAAACTTGGCTGAGCTAAGTACTGTTTTTTTCTAAAGTTTCCTGTCAGGAAATTTCTTATTCTTACCCAAAAAGCTGTTTTAACAGCTATTGTTGTCGTACGAGTGTGTTTTGGTGCATTTTGTTGTGGAAAATTGTGTGTTTGTTTAAGGGAAAGGTTTCCCGTTAAGTTAGAGGGGCCTTCCCCTATTCAGCTAGTGCCTATTATTTTTTCAAGGAGGTCAAGTACCTGTTTAAGTTAGAGGGTCTTGGCCCTCCTTTTCAGTGTTTTTTCTGATATTGTATTGTATTGTGTCGTTTAAAAAAAAAAAAAAAGTTACAATTTTTTGTATTGTGGTAAAATCTTTGTTCTGACTAGATAGTGCTACTTTCACCTGTTTTAGTGTTTTTTGATAGGCATTATGTCAAAAGAACATAGACCCTCAGGGTTCAAAAAGTGCACGAGGTGCGGTTATAAGATGTCTATAACCGATGACCACTCCTCGTGCGTATATTGTTTAGGCGCTAAGCACCTACAGGAATCCTGTAGCGTGTGTCACGCCTTTTCATCTAGAGCCCTCCAAGAGAGGAAGAATAAATTAATATTGAAAGGGCTGATTAAACCCTCCTTCGAGGAGGCCTTATCTTCCTCATCCTCTCCTACCAAGAAGAAGAAAGCGTCTGCTCCGACCAGCCCGTCGGAACCGACTGCTAAGAAACCTAGGCAGGCTTCTCCATCGGCTCCACGGACATCGGAGCCGAGGGCGGAACGGTCTGCCTCGATGCCTCCAGTCTCGACTCCTCTGGTTTCGGAGCCGATGACTGGGGCGTCGAGAGGCGGGTCACCTTCATCGGCTCCACTGATTTTGGAGCCGATGAGGGTTGCCGGCTCAGACTCTTCCCCTTCGGCGCCGAAGCCCTCCTCGGCACCGAGGGAAATTGTTTTGGGATCTCCCTCGGAACCGATATTGGTCGAGTCCATTCGGAGCCGGTCCCCCAGTCCTTTGGAGCCGATAGAGAAGTCTGTTCGGACCCGATCGGTTTCATCTAGATCCTCCAAGATGTCTGATTCGGACATCGACAGGGTGCTCCTAAGACTTTTCCAGTCTCCTGTGTTCCAAAAGTTAGTTTCGGCTCCAGCCCATTCGGCTTCGGAGCCGATGGTCCACCCTGTAGTTATGGTTCCTCCTCCAACAGCCTCGGCACCGTTGGAGCCGGTGCTGGTGGAGCTGATGGAGGTTTTCGGGTCGGCCCCGACCCTTACTCCAACCCCGGCCCCAACGCCCCCTCTGAACAGTATATTGGAAGTGTATGAGAAATTGGTGATAAATGACTTATATAAATATAGTAAGCATAGCAACGCAGGATCTAGATACAACTTGACGTATGAAGAGTTTAGAATACTAAAAGAGTTGCAGGGTGACAACAGAATCCGGATTATGAAACCGGATAAGGGGGGTGGGATAGTGTTGTACTATTATAGTGACTACAAAAATAAAATCATGGAAATACTGCTTAATTCTGGCAAATACAAGGTATCATCTAGAAATGAAGTAAACATAGGATACCACAAAGTGGATATTATTTTGGAAGACTTTTTAGTGGAGGAAAGGATTAGTAATGAATTATATAAATTTTTGAAGATAGATTACCCAATTATTGGTACCATCGTAGGCATCCCAAAGGTACACAAGAGTATACAAGATCCCCCGTTCAGGCCAATTATTTCAGGGAGCCGGGCGAAAACTTTCCCTATGGGAAGGGTAATTGATAAATGGCTCAAACCAGCTTTGCGGAAGATACCACATTTGGTTTATGATTCTTGGGATTTTCTTAGTAGGTTAAAACCCGAGCTAGTGACAGGGGTTGAATGGTTAGTGACTATTGACGTCATAGACCTTTTTTCGAATATACCCAAGGAGGAGGGCCTGCACAGGTTTCATGAGAGTATGAACTATCTGGGGGTGACATCCAATGAAAAAAGTTTATTGCTGCTAGAATTTATGGAGACAGTATTGACGCACAACTATATTTATTTTGAGGGGGAATACCACCAGCAGATCAAGGGAGTCGCTATGGGGGCAGCGTGTGCCCCCATTTATGCGAATTTGGTGGTATTCGACTGGGAAAAGGAATTCGTCTTCAAATCTAAGTGGTACAGGTACATCATTAGTTACCTAAGATTTTTGGACGATATCTTTTTATTATGGAAGGGTAACAGCGAGGAGTTAACAGAATTTTGTGCGTATTTAAATACATGTAGTGAGAACTTCAAATTTACCTTCAACAAGGATAAGGTCACTATACCTTACTTGGATGTTAGGATCACGATAGAAGATGGGAAGTTCAAATCCAATATATACAGAAAAGAAACGTTTAGCAATTCATACTTGCATTATTCTAGCAGCCACCCAATGGCCCAAAAAAGGAACATAATTAAGGGGCAATGCATTAGGGTGGCTAGGATGACCTCTCAGAAGAACGAGGTTGTGGAGGAAATGTACAAGGTGAAGGAATTTTTTAGAGAGAGGGGGTACCCTGAGAATTTGATTGAGGACGTCAGTGATTATGTTACCAGAGAGTGGGGAAAAAAATATAAGCCATTACTGGGGATTGAACAAGGTACTGTATACGAGGGTGCTGATCAGGGAGCTAGTCAGGAAGCCGATAGTAGCAATTTTAAAAGGGCATGTATTTTAAAATATTCCAAACACACTGGAGGCATTAAGGAAATCCTACAAAGAAATTGGAAGGTTCTGCATGCTGACACTGAGGTTTTGAGAATAGTGGGGAAGGAGCCCTTCTTTGTCTACAAGAATGGTTACAACATGAAAGGTCTCTTGGAAAGGAAGGGTACCAACATGTTAAGCAGGACTAGTAAGGGAACTAGCAGATGTGGTACATGTCGGCAATGCCAGTACATATGTGAGGAAGAAACTGTTACTCTACATAATTTTAATAAAGCTAAAATTAGTTTTTATAGGGGAAATTGTAGGAGTAAGAATTTAGTGTATTTGGCTATGTGTACCAACTGTCCTGCTTTCTACGTAGGCATGACCAACAGGTGCCTACGTAACAGGATTTATGATCACTATTACAGTATAAGGAAAAAAGATGAAAATAACGCCCTGTGGAAACATCTTAGAGATAGTCAAAATTGTTCTAAGTTTAAATTTGGCATACTTGAACATATTCAGGAAAATGTCAGAGGGGGAGATATAAAAAAGAAAGTTTGTGACAGAGAGGTCAAGTGGCAAATTAAATTAAATGCCTCTGAACATCCGGGTATTAATGACCATATATCTATTAAACCCATTTTGGACAATATGGGGTAGGTATAGGTACGATGACCTATCAGTAGGGAAAGTTTGTATAGTTTGTATGTTTTGTATCTCTGCATTAACTATTATTATACAGTTGAGAATTTTTAACTGACTGTCAGGATGTGTTTTAACTGATGGCTATTCTAGTATCAGCACTTTAGAATTTATTATCATATATATATACGCACATGTTTTTAATATATTTTTTTAAAGGAATGTGAGTTTTTAAGCAATGTCTTCTTATTAAATGTTTAGTAAATGTGTTATAATATTAGGATTTGTATGTATTACAGGGGGTATGTATTATTGTGTCAGTGAGTTCTGTTGCACTTTATAAGGTAATGGAGCAGCTTTGTATTTTAATGATTGTCAGGTGTGAGTGATTTGGAGTCATGTGATTTTGTAGTGTTATAAAAGGATATGGAGAGTGTAAATGTATGTTCTGAGGAAGTCACGTTGTGATGAAAGCGCTTAACCTTGTTCTGTATTAAATTTTTGGGACTACCTGACGTGTCTGCTATTGCCTTTTGTGCTGGGATTGTGCTTAGGAACTGTGGTGTATTCGTATCATTGGTGGACTGTTCCTAGTTTCATTTTTTTAACCCCGGCTCTCGAGTCGGAGTTCGGTACGCGGACTTCCTCTGTCGGCCCCGGGGGGGACGCTTCGGGACTGATGTTTTCGGTCCCAAGCCTTCCTTTCGGTGCGTCGGCTGCGGGGGTACCGTCTACTGTTGTGGCCACGGGGGTTGGACCATCCCAGGATTCTGGTGGTCCGGCCTTCAGGGCCATGAGGAGTGCGTTAGCCAAATCTTCTTTGGCTACCTCCACGGTCTCTCCAGCACCTTCCCTGCATACGGAGACTGGGTCTTTGGCAGTCCCCCTGTCCTTAGACAGCGGAGCCCCGGGGCCTGAGGTCACCCCCACTGGGGGTTCCCCCCCTCCTGGAGGTCCCTCTGAAGCTTCTTCGGAGGAACCCCCAAGGAAAAGATCGTGCAAGAGGAAGCATGTTGACTCCCCCGATGAGTCTCTCACGTCAGACACTGATCTTGATGATGCAGAGGGGTCCCCTAAGTTGTCCTCCGATGATGTCTTCTTTGCAGACATCCTGGAAGCCCTCAAACAACGAGGCAGCTGGCATTCCAAACCCCCTTCTGCTGACGAGTCGGTGTTCCTTAAGGCCTTCGGGGCTCAGCCCTCCGCCTCCTGGGTGTCTCCGCCCTTCGACGAGCTCCTAGATTTGATCTGTTGAAGGGCATGGGAACACCCAGACTCTGTGGAACCGGTGCCTGCTCACCCAAGTAAGTTCCTGTCAGCACCCCCAGAAAAGGAGTTTTTGACTAAAGGTGTGGCTGTAGATGCCTTGGTGGTGGCATCTGCTACCCAACAAGATGTAGCAGAGGCTTCGACGTCCGTCCATCCTCCTAATAAGGAGTCTAGGAGCATGGATCGGTACGGTAAGCGCACCCTCAGTTCAGCGGCCTTTACCTTAAGATCCCTGAACTATTTAACGCACTTCACCAGGTTTCAGAGGGATCTGATCAAGGAGCTTTCAGATGCCCTCTTGGGTAACCTACCTGAGCAGCTGGCCCAGACGGTTGGCTCTCAGTTGGCTACGCTGTCATCCATATCAAACTCGTCCATGAGGCTCATTTCTTATGCGGCCGAGGGGGCGAGTAGAGCGGCGGGTACAGGTATTGCTCTACGGAGGCAAGCCTGGCTCCGCCTGTGTCATTTTGCAGAAGCCTTCAAGTCTTCCTTTGCCGACTCCCCCTTTGATGGGGCCTCTTTGTTTGGACCCAAGGTAAAGGACACATTGACCCGCTGCGAGCAAGAAGGTAAGACTCTGACTGCCGTAGGGGCACGATTTTCCACTCCCTTTCGGCCTTACCCCAAGGCTAAAAGAGGAGGGAAAATGTGGTTCCGTAGATCTCAGAAGTCTTATCCCTCACAGCAGGACGATCCCCCTTCTAGAGGCAGAGGAGGGGGAAATTCTTCTGGAAGACGCCGTCCCAGAGGCCCCCGCAACACTGGAGACCGCGAGTCCTTTCGTGGCTCTTCAGCCTTTCACAATCCCTGAGGGATTGCCCGACTGTGCAGCTCCGGAGCCAGTCGGGGTCGCTCGAGGCACCTAAAAGCCTGGGAAGGTATCACTCAGGACCGATGGGTGCTTCGAATTATCGCCGGAGGTTACGCCATTCCCTTTTCTCACTCCCCACCTCCGTCCAAGAAAATCCCGGACCCGCCACCCAGTCAACGGGAAATTGCAGCCTTAGAAGTCTCAAAGCTGCTTCAAAAAGGAGTCATCCAACCGGTCCCCGCAGACCAGATCGGATTAGGGACTTACTCAAGATTCTTTTTGGTGCCAAAAAAGACCGGGGACTTGAGGCCCATTTTGGATCTCAGTATTCTAAATCGTTCAGTCAAAAAGTCCAAGTTCCGAATGGTCACCCTACAATCCATTCTTCCACTGCTGGAGAAAGGTGTTTGGATGTGCTCCATAGATCTCAAGGACGCTTATTACCATATCATGGTACATCAAGCGTCCAGGAGACATCTGCGCTTCAGCCTAGGAGACAGTCATTTTCAGTTCCGCGCACTGCCCTTTGGTCTCACCACAGCCCCCAGGGTGTTCACCAAATGTTTCGCGGTCGTGACTGCTCACCTGAGAAGTCTAGGATTCCAGGTGTTTCCGTATCTAGATGACTGGCTCCTAACTGCCACCTCCAAGCATCTACTTTTGCAGAGCCTACAAGCCACAATATCACTGGGCACTTCCCTTGGAATCACCTTCAATTAGCCGAAGTCTGTGTTGCTGCCATCTCAACGCATAAGATTCATCGGAGTAGAGATAGACTCAAACCGAATGCGGGTCTATCTTCCTACAGAAAGGATACAAACCATACAGGCTCAAGTTCGAGCCTTACTTCCCAGATCCAAAGCCCCAGCCAGAATGGTCCTGCAGCTATTGGGATCTATGTCCGCCACGGTTCTTCTAGTTCCCCTAGCAAGGTTGCACATGAGAATTCTCCAGTGGCTTCTTTCAACACAGTGGTCCTTTCAGGATCTCCCTCTCAGTCACCTCATATGGATCACAGAAACCTGCAAACGGGACCTTCGCTGGTGGCTGGTGCCCTCCAATCTGGATCAGGGACGACCCTTTGTTCCACCTCCTCCTGTGGCCACTTTGACTACGGACGCCTCCCAGATGGGGGGGGGGGCATTCCCTGGGCAGGTCAGTCCAAGGCAAATGGCATTCGGAAGAGAGCCTCCTTCATATCAACATCTTAGAAATGAGGGCGGTGTTTCTATCCCTACAAGCCCTTCACGATTACCTCCCTCAGAGCGTAATTGCCGTTCACTCGACAACATGTCAGTAGTCTGGTACCTGAACAAGCAGGGAGGGACCAGATCCTACCCCCTTTGCAGAGAGGCCATGAGAGTTTGGGAATGGGCAGTGTCGACCAAACTATTTCTAGTGGCGACTCATATCCCTGGCAAGTCCAATGTGATAGCCGACAGACTGAGCAGAACTATCCTCTCTCCACACGAGTGGTCTCTGAACAATACGGTTGCAACTCAGATTTTCAGCAAATGGGGAATTCCTTGTTGCGACCTCTTCGCAACCCGCTGAATGCAAGTGCAAAAGTTCTTCTCCCTCACCCGGCTCGGGAGAGCCCTATGGACGACTAACCCATCCTTGGCCCACCGGCTTGCTATACGCTTTTCCCCATTTCCCTCCTTCCCAGAGTGATCCAAAAGGCGTCTCACTTGGGGAGCAAAATGATCTTAGTTGCTCCTTACTGGCCTCGTCAGGTATGGTTCCCCTATCTTCGGAAATGTGCACTGGACGGTCCATGGTTCCTGGATCAGATCCCAGACCTATTAGTTCATCAGTTGGGACTACTCCACCAGTCCCTCCACACCTTGAAATTAACAGCTTGGCTCCTCCTCTTCCGACTATAGTCAGGAATCATACCTTAGACCCGGAAGTCATACATATCTTATCTTCGGCCCACAAGTCTGCCACTAAGAAATTGTATACTAGCAAATGGAAGAGATTTGCTATTTGGGCTCCACTCCGGGGTCTGGATCCCATCACTATTCCTGTATCGGAAGTCCTGAAATTTCTAACTTCCCTATTCAATCAAGGTTCTTCAGTCTCTACCATCAAGGTTCAATTGGCAGATATTTCCAATTTTCACGAATCTATAAACCCACCTTTAATGAGCAACAGATTGTGTAAGACCTTCATGAAAGGTGCTGCGCTTTTACGACCTCCGATTTCTCATCCTGCTCCTCCATGGGATCTCGATGTGGTGTTACGTGCCTTAACCCCCCCCCCCTTCGAACCGGCAGCGACATGTGATTTGAAATTTCTATCGTGGAAAACTGCCTTTCTGGTTGCGATTACTTCTGCCAGAAGGGTTTCAGAGCTTCAAGCTTTGTCTGTAAAACCTCCGTACCTGGTTTTTCACAAAGATAGAGTATCTCTCAGGCCAAATCCATCCTTTGTCCCTAGGGTTTGTTCCAGTTTTTGTCTACAACAGTCATTAGAACTTCCAGTTTTCTTTCCAAAGTACTCAAACAAAGCGGAATACATATTCCACACATTAGATGTCCACAGGCAATTGCGTTTTTATTTAGATCGGACCAAACAAACAAGGAAAACAGATCAATTGTTTGTATCCTTTTCGGATAATAAATTGGGCAAAGCCGTCACAAAGGTCACTATTGCCAAATGGATCAGGGACTGTATTAGTCAAGCTTATTCCTCTTCTAATAAAGAGCTTACGACCTCTGTCAAAGCTCACTCTACAAGAGCTATGGCTACTTCAATAGCATTCCATTCTAAGCTTGCCATTAGTGACATTTGTGCTGCGGCTACGTGCATTTCCCACTACAAATTGGATGTGGCATCTCGGGGGCGAGCTTCATTTGGTTCCACAGTGCTCAGGAGTGTTTTCCAGTGAGCCACCCAGGATTTAGGTGCTAGGGACGCTGTCCCATCAGTACAGAATGTAGGCGAGATAGGATCACATAACATCTTTTAGTTATGTACTTACCATAACTTTAGATGTTTGGGATCCATCTCGCCTACATTTCCAATAACCCACCCTCCTTCCCCCTTCCTTGGAGATCAGAAGAGATCGGATGGTCCGAATCCTATTGTTTCATCTTGAAACATCTGGCAATGTTATATAAACAAGTTATGTATGTGCGCATGAATGCGGACAAACAAGATCTGGGGGATTAGTGGTGGTGCATCCTGGGATAGAGAATAGCTCAGCCAATAAGAGGCTTCGCTCTGTAGCATAGCGTGCCGAGTCGGAGCCGAGGGATCGGCTCCGAGCCCATCAGTACAGAATGTAGGCGAGATGGATCCCAAACATCTAAAGTTATGGTAAGTACATAACTAAAAGTTAATAAAAGTGGATACCGCCTCCAGTGTGTTAAATATTTTGGTTTCTTCAGAAAGAAATAATTTGATTATTGCAGGAAACACAAAAGTGGCTTCAATATTGTTCTTTTTAAGTTACTCTACCAGTGGTAAACCGGATTTTGTTTTAATTCTTACCCTTACTGGAATAATCCTTGCCAAATCTGACTACATGTTCACCTATTTTAGGTGGGCTGGATAATGCTGTTTTTAATATTTGCACTTTTTCTTAGCAAGATAGGAACTTAACTGTAACTTAACATGGTGGTGAGTTTCCTTTTTTTTTGAAGGTGCCCTCCGGTATCTGTGCGCTTTTTCAATTCAAAAGATAAAACATTAAATCTTCCTGAAATTATGTAGCCTCGTTGTTAAGAAGTGTATTGTATTGTTTCCCTCATATGTTTCAGGTATGCCATACATTTCTAATGTTTTGACTCTATTTTTTCTAATTCGTCAACTTTTTCTATGTGCTATTTATTTTGTTTTAAAAGAAATTCAGTTTGAAGCTCACCTTCACTTATTCTTCCTTCATGATCATTTAAAACTCCTTTATACTGCTGATTTGTGCACTTGTTTCATAAGAATTTCTAAATGTTACATCATCTTTTGGGTCTCTCCTTTTGAAACATTCCAGTTTCGTATCTAGTTTGTCTGTTTTAAGTAATGCTGCATACTATTGTTAGTGACTGTCTTTTTAACACAAGGATCCTGAGTACCATTTATTGAGTGACTTCTGTTGTTTCTCTCCTCCTAACCAAGCTGTTGAAATGCAGACAGAAAAAATATGGTGAAGGACTTGAAGCTATAAATCTTTTCTTTGAATATTGGTGAATACAATTAGCTAATAAGTATCTCCAAATTTTAATTTTTTGATTATATTTTCTGTCAGAAAAGCTTTCAGTCACAGAGCTTTCACCAGTTGCTGCTGTTAGTTGGCCATCTTGGCCATGCCTCCTAAAGTGCATGATTCTTCGGTGTTTTGTTACACCATTTCTGCATTGTATGTAGACTTTTTTTTAGACAAGTCAGTGAGTTGGAAAAGGGATATTAACATCAAAGGCTCTAATTTTAACTACAATATTAAAAACTGTGAATGCATCATAGGCTGTGTCAGCCCAAGTAACACCTTTTAAATACAGGGTTCAGATTTCTTACACTTGAACACTGAACTACATTTGTTAAGGTGACAAGATCAGTTAACTCAGCTTCATTTTCAAGCCTGTTATTCAAGCATTTCTTAAAATGCTGCATCAGGGATGGGCTCTGAATAAAATCAGAGACACAAAATAATTAAAAATGCGGATTGAAGCAGACAGTCAAAAATAGGCTGTCACAGTACTGTTGTAAGCTGATGAGAAAGACGTCACAGTAAATAATCAACATTCATCATGGGGATTCCTCTTTGTACCTCTACAATGATACCAGGAAGGTGAAGGCATTGTCTGTATAACAGTCGTGCTACAGCCCCCCCTCTCAGAGCATTTTGTTGTACAACAAATTAAAAAAAAATGGTAAATGCTTGCTTTGATACAGAGACATTAGTAATGCAGAAAAGTTCAAGATATGCTGAAAAACATGTTTAATTTTTGGGTACGGCTTTCCTTTAAAGTGAGGTATTGCTGATGGTGGTTTAGATTATAGTGGTCTTGCTTCTAAACATTCCATGAAGTTTCACTTTTTTTAATGCATTGAATTTTATTTGAAAGATGCAACATTTTTGTCCCGAGTTACCTTCATGTTAAAGGAAAAGAGTGCTTCCTGCATTCGCGGAGGCTCTCAATAAAAACCTGCCCAAGCATCAGGGACCTCCAAAGCAGAAACGCAGGCAAACTCCACCCCCCCCCCAACACAAACCAAATGACACACAGCCCACAAACTCAGTAACCACAGCCCATAAGGCATAACAATGTACCCAACACTCTAGTCATAGGTGACTCTATAGTCAGGCACACTGATGTTCCACTCACCAGGCTAAACAAGGAGAAAGATACGGTCAGCTGCCTGTCAGGTGCCAGGATCCGACACATAATGCATGCACTCAGGTCACACCACAACAAGTGCAAACATGACACTGTCATTGTCCATGTTGGTGTGGATGAACTGAGACGTACCTCCCTGGACTACATGAAAAGAGACGTGGAGGAGCTCTCCGATCTTGTAGCCCAGGCAGGTATGACCCTAGCCTTGAGTAGCATCCTGCCATCACCCAGAATGCTACCACAGTATAAGGACAAAATGATTGACTTCAACAATTGGCTAAGCTTCTGGTGTCATTCTTTCTAAGGGGATCCAGTATTTGTCTGCCTGGGACGACATGATCGACATACCACGATGCTTTGCCAGAGATGGCCTGCACCTGTTGCCCATGGGATTCTGGATTTTGGCTAAGGCTCTTGCCACCCCTATAGTGTCTTTTTTAGGCAAGGTTCAAATGACAAATTCACCACTGTAACAGGTACAAGCAAACAAAATCTGAGGGTAATGCTATTCTATGTTAAAAGTCTAAACCTCAAAATGCACTCACTCGAGGCACTCCTTAAAATGGAGAACATCAACATCTGTGCAGCGACAGAGACCTGGTTCAAAGCTCCAGAGAGCACCCCTGCATTACCAGGCTATAATTCATACCACACCTTTCGGCCACCTAACCCGGAACGAAGCACTAAAGGTGGAGGCGTGTCCATATTCATTAAGGATATCCACACCTCCAGGCTAGTTGCACAGCATAATGCATCCGAGATTATCCAAGTGCAACTAACTGGGCAAGACCGCAATCCAAATTGTAGCTTGCTACAGACCCCCTACCATGCCCCAGGATTCCCACTCCTCATTTCTTGATACACTGGAAAGTATTCGGGTACAACCCAACAACCTAATAATGGGCGATTTCAACTACCCCACCATTAATTGGGAAAACTACTAATGTACCAACTCTTTTGCTCAACGTTTTCTGGAATTCATAAATTCCACCACCTTGGATCAACTTATTCACACCCCCACCAGGGGCAGCAATATCCTAGACCTGGTCATTACTAACATGGGCAACTGGTGTTCCACACCAGAGGTCAATTCCTCGGTCAGATCCGACCACCAGCTAATCACCCTAGACATCCACATCCCACCTCCACCCTCAGTTAGGGAAACCACCATAAAAAGCTTCTCCAAAGCCAACTTCACACTTCTTAAGACAGAAGTAGCAAACTTCATGACACCCATGCAGATGGAGAATAGAGGTACGACTGCTGAATCCTACCCAAATGCACTTTATAAGCACTTACACGAGTGGATGGATCATGCTATCCCTAATAGAACCAAGATGCTATCCTCCAAAAAAAGGAAGCCAATCTGGTGGTCCTCTGCCATAAACAAACTCTACAACAGAAAAAAGAAACTGTTGCAAAAAAAAAAAGAGTAAAATCCCATGACTGGAGGAACTCCCCTGGTCAACCTCAGTAAGAAGATGAGATCCCTCATAAAATCCACCAAAGCTAGTTAAGAAAACAAAATTGCTACTGACTCTAAAGACAAACACAAATCATTCTATAGCTATGTCAAGAATCTCAATGGCAACCCTCATATCTGCTCTGAGTTACAGCACAATGGCACTAAATATACAGAACCAACTGATATTGCCAACATCCTGGCAGATAGGTTCAGTGCTAACTTTACCCCCCTCGAACCCCCTAGAAGGCCCATCTCTATACCGGAAGAATGCAAAGTTCCTGTAATCACGGCTGCACAGGTAAAAAACACACTCTCCAAAGCCAAGAACACAGCATCCTTGGGACCTGACCATATCCCGGGCTGCGTTCTACACGAACTACAGAATGAACTGGCACCCTACCAAAGTACCATGTTCAGTCATAGCCTCACCTCAGGCTTTGTGCCCACTGAA
The DNA here is from genome assembly GCF_019279795.1 of Protopterus annectens. Lineage (NCBI taxonomy): Eukaryota > Metazoa > Chordata > Ceratodontiformes > Protopteridae > Protopterus > Protopterus annectens. The sequence continues at coordinate 189,565,493 of NC_056740.1, forward strand.
TGGTGCACTGCGTAGGTTATCCCACTTCACAAAGGGGGAGCCATGACGGACCCCGGGAACTACCTCCCCATTAGCCTGATGAGCCTGGTCTGCAAGGCCATGGAACGTATCCTCATGGAACTCGTAAACAAAGACCTTGGTAATCTCCAAACTCTGGACCCTTCCCAGTTCGGGTTTGTAAAAGGCAGATCATGTCTCCTAAACCTGATTGACTTCTTTGAAGCAGTCACCAAAGCCATAGTTGAGGGTAAGGTGGTTCACACAGATTATCTAGATCTCGCCAAGGCTTTCGACACCATCCCCCACTCTGGAATTATAGATAGGAATTTATACCTAGTTTAGTGAGCTTGTGTCACAAGATGGGTTGCCAACTGGCTCACTGACAGAGCCCACTCTGTGAAAGTAGCAGACTCCAAATCCGACTTCAGACCAGTGACAAGTGGAGTACCACAGGATTCGGTCCTGGGTCCTCTCCTGTTTGGTATCTACTTCTCTGAAGTACAGGCTAACACAGAAGGTCTGTGGCTAACAAAGTTTGCAGATGACTGCAAACTAGGAGCCATAATCAAAACTCCTAACTATGTGGACATCCTGCAAAAGGGCCTCACTGAGACAGATGCCTGGTGTCAAAGCCATGGAGTAAAGCTCAGTGCCAAAAAGTGTATTGTCATCCCCTTTGGTAAAAACTCTGTACCCATGAACTACCACATAAGTCTAAGTCATTAAGTCTACTTAACGTCGAAAGTGTGATGAGACCTTGGGACACAGGAGGACAGTAGTCTCTCCTTTGATAATCACATCACCACAGTGGTCAGGAAATTCTTCTACATGGCTCACCTCATCACAAAAGGTTTCTCATCCAGAAAAAGAGAGGTAATTGTTACCCTCTACTCATCACTCATTAGACCCATTAATAGAGTACAATGCCCCTTATGGTACTTACCTCACAAGACATCTACAACAACTGGAAAGGCCACAGAAATTCCTCACAGAGGATTACTGGCCTCAAGCAGATGTCCTATGCAGACCATCTCAAAAAAACTCAAGCTTTACTCCGTTGCATATTGCCTACTCAGAGGCAATCTCTGCCTAACGTACAAAGCTATGTCAAACCCAGAGCTGTTGGACATACTCCACTTAAAGAAATCCCAGTCCCTCCGAGCTACACACTCTAGGGACCTAAACCTTGTCACCACAATAAACAGAACATGCTGGAAGGATAGATTCCTGTCCCAGAAGACTTCCCATACTCTGGAACAGACTACCTATCTATGTCAAACAGAGCTCCTCATTAGCACTCTTCAAGAATAATCTTGATGCTTGGATGGGAAATAGGAAATTCACCCCAGGGATCACTTCTGTGGCTCTGCTCGACATGGGCACAGGAAAATAATTTTCTTGGGTGGCGAAAGCCAGGGTACCCTTTTTGGCTAGGCTTCTATAGGCCCTAGGGCTAATAGCCTAGTTACCTACCTATGAACCTATTTAATATTTGAGAAATAATCTAGTGTGACTTTGGGATTTTCTTTGAAGTACAGAGTAGTTAATTCTGTATTGTCAGGGTAGTAGTTTAGCGATTGCTCCTTTTGTTAAAAGGGTTTC